>NW_028276403.1:0-279277 GCF_052056855.1 Sturnus vulgaris
TGCCCTCTTGCCTTGGCCCCGAGAGCAAAGTCCCGAGCGAGCTCTCGACTCAGTGCAATGCACCCGGAAGGACGCTCTCGCTCGCCTTTCAAGGAGCGATTCCTAACAGCAGAAGCAGCAGAGGCACAAACTGCATGACGAGAAGGGACAACGTAGAACACGTCTCTGTCCTGGCACATTTGCGTGTGCGATACTTCCCTCCGGCTCTTCGGGCCTTGCGAAGCTCTGTGTACTGCGAGCGCTGCTACTCGCAGCTGAGAAGGACCGTGGAGCTAGCGGCGAATTCGGAGAGCTCTTCGCTGCACTGCGCCGCTCGCAAGCGCCTTCGTTCTTCGCCTTCTGCCGTCCGGCGAGAGCTGAACTCCAGCGGTCAGTTGCAGCTCTGCCCAACAGCGTGTTCTCGGTTCTGCGGGCAAGCACGCCCTCTTGCCTTGGCCCCGAGAGCAAAGTCCCGAGCGAGCACTCGACTCAGTGCAATGCACCCGGAAGGACGCTCTCGCTCGCCTTTCAAGGAGCGATTCCTAACAGCAGAAGCAGCAGAGGCACAAACTGCACGACGAGAGGGGACAACGTAGAACACGTCTCTGTCCTGGCACATTTTCGTGAGCGATACTTCCCTCCGGCTCTTCGGGCCTTGCGAAGCTCTGTGTACTGCGAGCGCTGCTACTCGCAGCTGAGAAGGACCGTGGAGCTAGCGGCGAATTCGGAGAGCTCTTCGCTGCACTGCGCCGCTCGCAAGCGGCTTCGTTCTTCGCCTTCTGCCGTCCGGCGAGAGCTGAACTCCAGCGGTCAGTTGCAGCTCTGCCCAACAGCGTGTTCTCGGTTCTGCGGGCAAGCACGCCCTCTTGCCTTGGCCCCGAGAGCAAAGTCCCGAGCGAGCACTCGACTCAGTGCAATGCACCCGGAAGGACGCTCTCGCTCGCCTTTCAAGGAGCGATTCCTAACAGCAGAAGCAGCAGAGGCACAAACTGCACGACGAGAGGGGACAACGTAGAACACGTCTCTGTCCTGGCACATTTTCGTGAGCGATACTTCCCTCCGGCTCTTCGGGCCTTGCGAAGCTCTGTGTACTGCGAGCGCTGCTACTCGCAGCTGAGAAGGACCGTGGAGCTAGCGGCGAATTCGGAGAGCTCTTCGCTGCACTGCGCCGCTCGCAAGCGCCTTCGTTCTTCGCCTTCTGCCGTCCGGCGAGAGCTGAACTCCAGCGGTCCGTTGCAGCTCTGCCCAACAGCGTGTTCTCGGTTCTGCGGGCAAGCACGCCCTCTTGCCTTGGCCCCGAGAGCAAAGTCCCGAGCGAGCACTCGACTCAGTGCAATGCACCCGGAAGGACGCTCTCGCTCGCCTTTCAAGGAGCGATTCCTAACAGCAGAAGCAGCAGAGGCACAAACTGCACGACGAGAGGGGACAACGTAGAACACGTCTCTGTCCTGGCACATTTGCGTGTGCGATACTTCCCTCCGGCTCTTCGGGCCTTGCGAAGCTCTGTGTACTGCGAGCGCTGCTACTCGCAGCTGAGAAGGACCGTGGAGCTAGCGGCGAATTCGGAGAGCTCTTCGCTGCACTGCGCCGCTCGCAAGCGCCTTCGTTCTTCGCCTTCTGCCGTCCGGCGAGAGCTGAACTCCAGCGGTCAGTTGCAGCTCTGCCCAACAGCGTGTTCTCGGTTCTGCGGGCAAGCACGCCCTCTTGCCTTGGCCCCGAGAGCAAAGTCCCGAGCGAGCTCTCGACTCAGTGCAATGCACCCGGAAGGACGCTCTCGCTCGCCTTTCAAGGAGCGATTCCTAACAGCAGAAGCAGCAGAGGCACAAACTGCATGACGAGAAGGGACAACGTAGAACACGTCTCTGTCCTGGCACATTTTCGTGTGCGATACTTCCCTCCGGGTCTTCGGTTCTTGCGAAGCTCTGTGTACTGCGAGCGCTGCTACTCGCAGCTGAGAAGGACCGTGGAGCTAGCGGCGAATTCGGAGAGCTCTTCGCTGCACTGCGCCGCTCGCAAGCGGCTTCGTTCTTCGCCTTCTGCCGTCCGGCGAGAGCTGAACTCCAGCGGTCAGTTGCAGCTCTGCCCAACAGCGTGTTCTCGGTTCTGCGGGCAAGCACGCCCTCTTGCCTTGGCCCCGAGAGCAAAGTCCCGAGCGAGCACTCGACTCAGTGCAATGCACCCGGAAGGACGCTCTCGCTCGCCTTTCAAGGAGCGATTCCTAACAGCAGAAGCAGCAGAGGCACAAACTGCACGACGAGAGGGGACAACGTAGAACACGTCTCTGTCCTGGCACATTTTCGTGAGCGATACTTCCCTCCGGGTCTTCGGGCCTTGCGAAGCTCTGTGTACTGCGAGCGCTGCTACTCGCAGCTGAGAAGGACCGTGGAGCTAGCGGCGAATTCGGAGAGCTCTTCGCTGCACTGCGCCGCTCGCAAGCGCCTTCGTTCTTCGCCTTCTGCCGTCCGGCGAGAGCTGAACTCCAGCGGTCAGTTGCAGCTCTGCCCAACAGCGTGTTCTCGGTTCTGCGGGCAAGCACGCCCTCTTGCCTTGGCCCCGAGAGCAAAGTCCCGAGCGAGCACTCGACTCAGTGCAATGCACCCGGAAGGACGCTCTCGCTCGCCTTTCAAGGAGCGATTCCTAACAGCAGAAGCAGCAGAGGCACAAACTGCACGACGAGAGGGGACAACGTAGAACACGTCTCTGTCCTGGCACATTTGCGTGTGCGATACTTCCCTCCGGCTCTTCGGGCCTTGCGAAGCTCTGTGTACTGCGAGCGCTGCTACTCGCAGCTGAGAAGGACCGTGGAGCTAGCGGCGAATTCGGAGAGCTCTTCGCTGCACTGCGCCGCTCGCAAGCGGCTTCGTTCTTCGCCTTCTGCCGTCCGGCGAGAGCTGAACTCCAGCGGTCAGTTGCAGCTCTGCCCAACAGCGTGTTCTCGGTTCTGCGGGCAAGCACGCCCTCTTGCCTTGGCCCCGAGAGCAAAGTCCCGAGCGAGCTCTCGACTCAGTGCAATGCACCCGGAAGGACGCTCTCGCTCGCCTTTCAAGGAGCGATTCCTAACAGCAGAAGCAGCAGAGGCACAAACTGCATGACGAGAAGGGACAACGTAGAACACGTCTCTGTCCTGGCACATTTTCGTGTGCGATACTTCCCTCCGGGTCTTCGGTTCTTGCGAAGCTCTGTGTACTGCGAGCGCTGCTACTCGCAGCTGAGAAGGACCGTGGAGCTAGCGGCGAATTCGGAGAGCTCTTCGCTGCACTGCGCCGCTCGCAAGCGGCTTCGTTCTTCGCCTTCTGCCGTCCGGCGAGAGCTGAACTCCAGCGGTCAGTTGCAGCTCTGCCCAACAGCGTGTTCTCGGTTCTGCGGGCAAGCACGCCCTCTTGCCTTGGCCCCGAGAGCAAAGTCCCGAGCGAGCACTCGACTCAGTGCAATGCACCCGGAAGGACGCTCTCGCTCGCCTTTCAAGGAGCGATTCCTAACAGCAGAAGCAGCAGAGGCACAAACTGCACGACGAGAGGGGACAACGTAGAACACGTCTCTGTCCTGGCACATTTTCGTGTGCGATACTTCCCTCCGGGTCTTCGGGCCTTGCGAAGCTCTGTGTACTGCGAGCGCTGCTACTCGCAGCTGAGAAGGACCGTGGAGCTAGCGGCGAATTCGGAGAGCTCTTCGCTGCACTGCGCCGCTCGCAAGCGGCTTCGTTCTTCGCCTTCTGCCGTCCGGCGAGAGCTGAACTCCAGCGGTCAGTTGCAGCTCTGCCCAACAGCGTGTTCTCGGTTCTGCGGGCAAGCACGCCCTCTTGCCTTGGCCCCGAGAGCAAAGTCCCGAGCGAGCTCTCGACTCAGTGCAATGCACCCGGAAGGACGCTCTCGCTCGCCTTTCAAGGAGCGATTCCTAACAGCAGAAGCAGCAGAGGCACAAACTGCACGACGAGAAGGGACAACGTAGAACACGTCTCTGTCCTGGCACATTTTCGTGTGCGATACTTCCCTCCGGGTCTTCGGGCCTTGCGAAGCTCTGTGTACTGCGAGCGCTGCTACTCGCAGCTGAGAAGGACCGTGGAGCTAGCGGCGAATTCGGAGAGCTCTTCGCTGCACTGCGCCGCTCGCAAGCGGCTTCGTTCTTCGCCTTCTGCCGTCCGGCGAGAGCTGAACTCCAGCGGTCAGTTGCAGCTCTGCCCAACAGCGTGTTCTCGGTTCTGCGGGCAAGCACGCCCTCTTGCCTTGGCCCCGAGAGCAAAGTCCCGAGCGAGCACTCGACTCAGTGCAATGCACCCGGAAGGACGCTCTCGCTCGCCTTTCAAGGAGCGATTCCTAACAGCAGAAGCAGCAGAGGCACAAACTGCACGACGAGAGGGGACAACGTAGAACACGTCTCTGTCCTGGCACATTTTCGTGAGCGATACTTCCCTCCGGCTCTTCGGGCCTTGCGAAGCTCTGTGTACTGCGAGCGCTGCTACTCGCAGCTGAGAAGGACCGTGGAGCTAGCGGCGAATTCGTAGAGCTCTTCGCTGCACTGCGCCGCTCGCAAGCGGCTTCGTTCTTCGCCTTCTGCCGTCCGGCGAGAGCTGAACTCCAGCGGTCAGTTGCAGCTCTGCCCAACAGCGTGTTCTCGGTTCTGCGGGCAAGCACGCCCTCTTGCCTTGGCCCCGAGAGCAAAGTCCCGAGCGAGCACTCGACTCAGTGCAATGCACCCGGAAGGAC
Organism: Sturnus vulgaris; assembly: GCF_052056855.1. NCBI lineage: Eukaryota > Metazoa > Chordata > Aves > Passeriformes > Sturnidae > Sturnus > Sturnus vulgaris. Next base: position 4,683 of record NW_028276403.1, read on the forward strand.
GCTCTCGCTCGCCTTTCAAGGAGCGATTCCTAACAGCAGAAGCAGCAGAGGCACAAACTGCACGACGAGAGGGGACAACGTAGAACACGTCTCTGTCCTGGCACATTTTCGTGAGCGATACTTCCCTCCGGCTCTTCGGGCCTTGCGAAGCTCTGTGTACTGCGAGCGCTGCTACTCGCAGCTGAGAAGGACCGTGGAGCTAGCGGCGAATTCGGAGAGCTCTTCGCTGCACTGCGCCGCTCGCAAGCGCCTTCGTTCTTCGCCTTCTGCCGTCCGGCGAGAGCTGAACTCCAGCGGTCCGTTGCAGCTCTGCCCAACAGCGTGTTCTCGGTTCTGCGGGCAAGCACGCCCTCTTGCCTTGGCCCCGAGAGCAAAGTCCCGAGCGAGCACTCGACTCAGTGCAATGCACCCGGAAGGACGCTCTCGCTCGCCTTTCAAGGAGCGATTCCTAACAGCAGAAGCAGCAGAGGCACAAACTGCACGACGAGAGGGGACAACGTAGAACACGTCTCTGTCCTGGCACATTTGCGTGTGCGATACTTCCCTCCGGCTCTTCGGGCCTTGCGAAGCTCTGTGTACTGCGAGCGCTGCTACTCGCAGCTGAGAAGGACCGTGGAGCTAGCGGCGAATTCGGAGAGCTCTTCGCTGCACTGCGCCGCTCGCAAGCGCCTTCGTTCTTCGCCTTCTGCCGTCCGGCGAGAGCTGAACTCCAGCGGTCAGTTGCAGCTCTGCCCAACAGCGTGTTCTCGGTTCTGCGGGCAAGCACGCCCTCTTGCCTTGGCCCCGAGAGCAAAGTCCCGAGCGAGCTCTCGACTCAGTGCAATGCACCCGGAAGGACGCTCTCGCTCGCCTTTCAAGGAGCGATTCCTAACAGCAGAAGCAGCAGAGGCACAAACTGCACGACGAGAGGGGACAACGTAGAACACGTCTCTGTCCTGGCACATTTTCGTGTGCGATACTTCCCTCCGGGTCTTCGGTTCTTGCGAAGCTCTGTGTACTGCGAGCGCTGCTACTCGCAGCTGAGAAGGACCGTGGAGCTAGCGGCGAATTCGGAGAGCTCTTCGCTGCACTGCGCCGCTCTCAAGCGGCTTCGTTCTTCGCCTTCTGCCGTCCGGCGAGAGCTGAACTCCAGCGGTCAGTTGCAGCTCTGCCCAACAGCGTGTTCTCGGTTCTGCGGGCAAGCACGCCCTCTTGCCTTGGCCCCGAGAGCAAAGTCCCGAGCGAGCACTCGACTCAGTGCAATGCACCCGGAAGGACGCTCTCGCTCGCCTTTCAAGGAGCGATTCCTAACAGCAGAAGCAGCAGAGGCACAAACTGCACGACGAGAGGGGACAACGTAGAACACGTCTCTGTCCTGGCACATTTGCGTGTGCGATACTTCCCTCCGGCTCTTCGGGCCTTGCGAAGCTCTGTGTACTGCGAGCGCTGCTACTCGCAGCTGAGAAGGACCGTGGAGCTAGCGGCGAATTCGGAGAGCTCTTCGCTGCACTGCGCCGCTCGCAAGCGGCTTCGTTCTTCGCCTTCTGCCGTCCGGCGAGAGCTGAACTCCAGCGGTCAGTTGCAGCTCTGCCCAACAGCGTGTTCTCGGTTCTGGGGGAAGCACGCCCTCTTGCCTTGGCCCCGAGAGCAAAGTCCCGAGCGAGCACTCGACTCAGTGCAATGCACCCGGAAGGACGCTCTCGCTCGCCTTTCAAGGAGCGATTCCTAACAGCAGAAGCAGCAGAGGCACAAACTGCACGACGAGAGGGGACACCGTAGAACACGTCTCTGTCCTGGCACATTTGCGTGTGCGATACTTCCCTCCGGCTCTTCGGGCCTTGCGAAGCTCTGTGTACTGCGAGAGCAGCTACTCGCAGCTGAGAAGGACCGTGGAGCTAGCGGCGAATTCGGAGAGCTCTTCGCTGCACTGCGCCGCTCGCAAGCGGCTTCGTTCTTCGCCTTCTGCCGTCCGGCGAGAGCTGAACTCCAGCGGTCAGTTGCAGCTCTGCCCAACAGCGTGTTCTCGGTTCTGCGGGCAAGCACGCCCTCTTGCCTTGGCCCCGAGAGCAAAGTCCCGAGCGAGCACTCGACTCAGTGCAATGCACCCGGAAGGACGCTCTCGCTCGCCTTTCAAGGAGCGATTCCTAACAGCAGAAGCAGCAGAGGCACAAACTGCACGACGAGAGGGGACAACGTAGAACACGTCTCTGTCCTGGCACATTTTCGTGAGCGATACTTCCCTCCGGGTCTTCGGGCCTTGCGAAGCTCTGTGTACTGCGAGCGCTGCTACTCGCAGCTGAGAAGGACCGTGGAGCTAGCGGCGAATTCGGAGAGCTCTTCGCTGCACTGCGCCGCTCGCAAGCGCCTTCGTTCTTCGCCTTCTGCCGTCCGGCGAGAGCTGAACTCCAGCGGTCAGTTGCAGCTCTGCCCAACAGCGTGTTCTCGGTTCTGCGGGCAAGCACGCCCTCTTGCCTTGGCCGCGAGAGCAAAGTCCCGAGCGAGCACTCGACTCAGTGCAATGCACCCGGAAGGACGCTCTCGCTCGCCTTTCAAGGAGCGATTCCTAACAGCAGAAGCAGCAGAGGCACAAACTGCACGACGAGAGGGGACAACGTAGAACACGTCTCTGTCCTGGCACATTTGCGTGTGCGATACTTCCCTCCGGCTCTTCGGGCCTTGCGAAGCTCTGTGTACTGCGAGCGCTGCTACTCGCAGCTGAGAAGGACCGTGGAGCTAGCGGCGAATTCGGAGAGCTCTTCGCTGCACTGCGCCGCTCGCAAGCGGCTTCGTTCTTCGCCTTCTGCCGTCCGGCGAGAGCTGAACTCCAGCGGTCAGTTGCAGCTCTGCCCAACAGCGTGTTCTCGGTTCTGCGGGCAAGCACGCCCTCTTGCCTTGGCCCCGAGAGCAAAGTCCCGAGCGAGCTCTCGACTCAGTGCAATGCACCCGGAAGGACGCTCTCGCTCGCCTTTCAAGGAGCGATTCCTAACAGCAGAAGCAGCAGAGGCACAAACTGCATGACGAGAAGGGACAACGTAGAACACGTCTCTGTCCTGGCACATTTTCGTGTGCGATACTTCCCTCCGGCTCTTCGGTTCTTGCGAAGCTCTGTGTACTGCGAGCGCTGCTACTCGCAGCTGAGAAGGACCGTGGAGCTAGCGGCGAATTCGTAGAGCTCTTCGCTGCACTGCGCCGCTCGCAAGCGCCTTCGTTCTTCGCCTTCTGCCGTCCGGCGAGAGCTGAACTCCAGCGGTCAGTTGCAGCTCTGCCCAACAGCGTGTTCTCGGTTCTGCGGGCAAGCACGCCCTCTTGCCTTGGCCCCGAGAGCAAAGTCCCGAGCGAGCACTCGACTCAGTGCAATGCACCCGGAAGGACGCTCTCGCTCGCCTTTCAAGGAGCGATTCCTAACAGCAGAAGCAGCAGAGGCACAAACTGCACGACGAGAGGGGACAACGTAGAACACGTCTCTGTCCTGGCACATTTTCGTGTGCGATACTTCCCTCCGGCTCTTCGGGCCTTGCGAAGCTCTGTGTACTGCGAGCGCTGCTACTCGCAGCTGAGAAGGACCGTGGAGCTAGCGGCGAATTCGGAGAGCTCTTCGCTGCACTGCGCCGCTCGCAAGCGCCTTCGTTCTTCGCCTTCTGCCGTCCGGCGAGAGCTGAACTCCAGCGGTCAGTTGCAGCTCTGCCCAACAGCGTGTTCTCGGTTCTGCGGGCAAGCACGCCCTCTTGCCTTGGCCCCGAGAGCAAAGTCCCGAGCGATGCTCTCGACTCAGTGCAATGCACCCGGAAGGACGCTCTCGCTCGCCTTTCAAGGAGCGATTCCTAACAGCAGAAGCAGCAGAGGCACAAACTGCACGACGAGAAGGGACAACGTAGAACACGTCTCTGTCCTGGCACATTTTCGTGTGCGATACTTCCCTCCGGGTCTTCGGGCCTTGCGAAGCTCTGTGTACTGCGAGCGCTGCTACTCGCAGCTGAGAAGGACCGTGGAGCTAGCGGCGAATTCGGAGAGCTCTTCGCTGCACTGCGCCGCTCGCAAGCGGCTTCGTTCTTCGCCTTCTGCCGTCCGGCGAGAGCTGAACTCCAGCGGTCAGTTGCAGCTCTGCCCAACAGCGTGTTCTCGGTTCTGCGGGCAAGCACGCCCTCTTGCCTTGGCCCCGAGAGCAAAGTCCCGAGCGAGCACTCGACTCAGTGCAATGCACCCGGAAGGACGCTCTCGCTCGCCTTTCAAGGAGCGATTCCTAACAGCAGAAGCAGCAGAGGCACAAACTGCACGACGAGAGGGGACAACGTAGAACACGTCTCTGTCCTGGCACATTTTCGTGAGCGATACTTCCCTCCGGCTCTTCGGGCCTTGCGAAGCTCTGTGTACTGCGAGCGCTGCTACTCGCAGCTGAGAAGGGACCGTGGAGCTAGCGGCGAATTCGTAGAGCTCTTCGCTGCACTGCGCCGCTCGCAAGCGGCTTCGTTCTTCGCCTTCTGCCGTCCGGCGAGAGCTGAACTCCAGCGGTCAGTTGCAGCTCTGCCCAACAGCGTGTTCTCGGTTCTGCGGGCAAGCACGCCCTCTTGCCTTGGCCCCGAGAGCAAAGTCCCGAGCGAGCACTCGACTCAGTGCAATGCACCCGGAAGACGCTCTCGCTCGCCTTTCAAGGAGCGATTCCTAACAGCAGAAGCAGCAGAGGCACAAACTGCACGACGAGAGGGGACAACGTAGAACACGTCTCTGTCCTGGCACATTTTCGTGAGCGATACTTCCCTCCGGCTCTTCGGGCCTTGCGAAGCTCTGTGTACTGCGAGCGCTGCTACTCGCAGCTGAGAAGGACCGTGGAGCTAGCGGCGAATTCGGAGAGCTCTTCGCTGCACTGCGCCGCTCGCAAGCGCCTTCGTTCTTCGCCTTCTGCCGTCCGGCGAGAGCTGAACTCCAGCGGTCCGTTGCAGCTCTGCCCAACAGCGTGTTCTCGGTTCTGCGGGCAAGCACGCCCTCTTGCCTTGGCCCCGAGAGCAAAGTCCCGAGCGAGCACTCGACTCAGTGCAATGCACCGGAAGGACGCTCTCGCTCGCCTTTCAAGGAGCGATTCCTAACAGCAGAAGCAGCAGAGGCACAAACTGCACGACGAGAGGGGACAACGTAGAACACGTCTCTGTCCTGGCACATTTGCGTGTGCGATACTTCTCTCCGGCTCTTCGGGCCTTGCGAAGCTCTGTGTACTGCGAGCGCTGCTACTCGCAGCTGAGAAGGACCGTGGAGCTAGCGGCGAATTCGGAGAGCTCTTCGCTGCACTGCGCCGCTCTCAAGCGGCTTCGTTCTTCGCCTTCTGCCGTCCGGCGAGAGCTGAACTCCAGCGGTCAGTTGCAGCTCTGCCCAACAGCGTGTTCTCGGTTCTGCGGGCAAGCACGCCCTCTTGCCTTGGCCCCGAGAGCAAAGTCCCGAGCGAGCACTCGACTCAGTGCAATGCACCCGGAAGGACGCTCTCGCTCGCCTTTCAAGGAGCGATTCCTAACAGCAGAAGCAGCAGAGGCACAAACTGCACGACGAGAGGGGACAACGTAGAACACGTCTCTGTCCTGGCACATTTGCGTGTGCGATACTTCCCTCCGGCTCTTCGGGCCTTGCGAAGCTCTGTGTAACTGCGAGAGCAGCTACTCGCAGCTGAGAAGGACCGTGGAGCTAGCGGCGAATTCGGAGAGCTCTTCGCTGCACTGCGCCGCTCGCAAGCGGCTTCGTTCTTCGCCTTCTGCCGTCCGGCGAGAGCTGAACTCCAGCGGTCAGTTGCAGCTCTGCCCAACAGCGTGTTCTCGGTTCTGCGGGCAAGCACGCCCTCTTGCCTTGGCCCCGAGAGCAAAGTCCCGAGCGAGCACTCGACTCAGTGCAATGCACCCGGAAGGACGCTCTCGCTCGCCTTTCAAGGAGCGATTCCTAACAGCAGAAGCAGCAGAGGCACAAACTGCACGACGAGAGGGGACAACGTAGAACACGTCTCTGTCCTGGCACATTTTCGTGAGCGATACTTCCCTCCGGCTCTTCGGGCCTTGCGAAGCTCTGTGTACTGCGAGCGCTGCTACTCGCAGCTGAGAAGGACCGTGGAGCTAGCGGCGAATTCGGAGAGCTCTTCGCTGCACTGCGCCGCTCGCAAGCGGCTTCGTTCTTCGCCTTCTGCCGTCCGGCGAGAGCTGAACTCCAGCGGTCAGTTGCAGCTCTGCCCAACAGCGTGTTCTCGGTTCTGCGGGCAAGCACGCCCTCTTGCCTTGGCCGCGAGAGCAAAGTCCCGAGCGAGCACTCGACTCAGTGCAATGCACCCGGAAGGACGCTCTCGCTCGCCTTTCAAGGAGCGATTCCTAACAGCAGAAGCAGCAGAGGCACAAACTGCACGACGAGAGGGGACAACGTAGAACACGTCTCTGTCCTGGCACATTTGCGTGTGCGATACTTCCCTCCGGCTCTTCGGGCCTTGCGAAGCTCTGTGTACTGCGAGCGCTGCTACTCGCAGCTGAGAAGGACCGTGGAGCTAGCGGCGAATTCGGAGAGCTCTTCGCTGCACTGCGCCGCTCGCAAGCGGCTTCGTTCTTCGCCTTCTGCCGTCCGGCGAGAGCTGAACTCCAGCGGTCAGTTGCAGCTCTGCCCAACAGCGTGTTCTCGGTTCTGCGGGCAAGCACGCCCTCTTGCCTTGGCCGCGAGAGCAAAGTCCCGAGCGAGCACTCGACTCAGTGCAATGCACCCGGAAGGACGCTCTCGCTCGCCTTTCAAGGAGCGATTCCTAACAGCAGAAGCAGCAGAGGCACAAACTGCACGACGAGAGGGGACAACGTAGAACACGTCTCTGTCCTGGCACATTTTCGTGAGCGATACTTCCCTCCGGGTCTTCGGGCCTTGCGAAGCTCTGTGTACTGCGAGCGCTGCTACTCGCAGCTGAGAAGGACCGTGGAGCTAGCGGCGAATTCGGAGAGCTCTTCGCTGCACTGCGCCGCTCGCAAGCGCCTTCGTTCTTCGCCTTCTGCCGTCCGGCGAGAGCTGAACTCCAGCGGTCCGTTGCAGCTCTGCCCAACAGCGTGTTCTCGGTTCTGCGGGCAAGCACGCCCTCTTGCCTTGGCCCCGAGAGCAAAGTCCCGAGCGAGCACTCGACTCAGTGCAATGCACCCGGAAGGACGCTCTCGCTCGCCTTTCAAGGAGCGATTCCTAACAGCAGAAGCAGCAGAGGCACAAACTGCACGACGAGAGGGGACAACGTAGAACACGTCTCTGTCCTGGCACATTTGCGTGTGCGATACTTCCCTCCGGCTCTTCGGGCCTTGCGAAGCTCTGTGTACTGCGAGCGCTGCTACTCGCAGCTGAGAAGGACCGTGGAGCTAGCGGCGAATTCGGAGAGCTCTTCGCTGCACTGCGCCGCTCGCAAGCGCCTTCGTTCTTCGCCTTCTGCCGTCCGGCGAGAGCTGAACTCCAGCGGTCAGTTGCAGCTCTGCCCAACAGCGTGTTCTCGGTTCTGCGGGCAAGCACGCCCTCTTGCCTTGGCCCCGAGAGCAAAGTCCCGAGCGAGCTCTCGACTCAGTGCAATGCACCCGGAAGGACGCTCTCGCTCGCCTTTCAAGGAGCGATTCCTAACAGCAGAAGCAGCAGAGGCACAAACTGCATGACGAGAAGGGACAACGTAGAACACGTCTCTGTCCTGGCACATTTTCGTGTGCGATACTTCCCTCCGGGTCTTCGGTTCTTGCGAAGCTCTGTGTACTGCGAGCGCTGCTACTCGCAGCTGAGAAGGACCGTGGAGCTAGCGGCGAATTCGGAGAGCTCTTCGCTGCACTGCGCCGCTCGCAAGCGCCTTCGTTCTTCGCCTTCTGCCGTCCGGCGAGAGCTGAACTCCAGCGGTCAGTTGCAGCTCTGCCCAACAGCGTGTTCTCGGTTCTGCGGGCAAGCACGCCCTCTTGCCTTGGCCCCGAGAGCAAAGTCCCGAGCGAGCACTCGACTCAGTGCAATGCACCCGGAAGGACGCTCTCGCTCGCCTTTCAAGGAGCGATTCCTAACAGCAGAAGCAGCAGAGGCACAAACTGCACGACGAGAGGGGACACCGTAGAACACGTCTCTGTCCTGGCACATTTGCGTGTGCGATACTTCCCTCCGGCTCTTCGGGCCTTGCGAAGCTCTGTGTACTGCGAGAGCTGCTACTCGCAGCTGAGAAGGACCGTGGAGCTAGCGGCGAATTCGGAGAGCTCTTCGCTGCACTGCGCCGCTCGCAAGCGGCTTCGTTCTTCGCCTTCTGCCGTCCGGCGAGAGCTGAACTCCAGCGGTCAGTTGCAGCTCTGCCCAACAGCGTGTTCTCGGTTCTGCGGGCAAGCACGCCCTCTTGCCTTGGCCCCGAGAGCAAAGTCCCGAGCGAGCACTCGACTCAGTGCAATGCACCCGGAAGGACGCTCTCGCTCGCCTTTCAAGGAGCGATTCCTAACAGCAGAAGCAGCAGAGGCACAAACTGCACGACGAGAGGGGACAACGTAGAACACGTCTCTGTCCTGGCACATTTTCGTGTGCGATACTTCCCTCCGGGTCTTCGGGCCTTGCGAAGCTCTGTGTACTGCGAGCGCTGCTACTCGCAGCTGAGAAGGACCGTGGAGCTAGCGGCGAATTCGGAGAGCTCTTCGCTGCACTGCGCCGCTCGCAAGCGGCTTCGTTCTTCGCCTTCTGCCGTCCGGCGAGAGCTGAACTCCAGCGGTCAGTTGCAGCTCTGCCCAACAGCGTGTTCTCGGTTCTGCGGGCAAGCACGCCCTCTTGCCTTGGCCGCGAGAGCAAAGTCCCGAGCGAGCACTCGACTCAGTGCAATGCACCCGGAAGGACGCTCTCGCTCGCCTTTCAAGGAGCGATTCCTAACAGCAGAAGCAGCAGAGGCACAAACTGCACGACGAGAGGGGACAACGTAGAACACGTCTCTGTCCTGGCACATTTGCGTGTGCGATACTTCCCTCCGGCTCTTCGGGCCTTGCGAAGCTCTGTGTACTGCGAGCGCTGCTACTCGCAGCTGAGAAGGACCGTGGAGCTAGCGGCGAATTCGGAGAGCTCTTCGCTGCACTGCGCCGCTCGCAAGCGCCTTCGTTCTTCGCCTTCTGCCGTCCGGGGAGAGCTGAACTCCAGCGGTCAGTTGCAGCTCTGCCCAACAGCGTGTTCTCGGTTCTGCGGGCAAGCACGCCCTCTTGCCTTGGCCCCGAGAGCAAAGTCCCGAGCGAGCTCTCGACTCAGTGCAATGCACCCGGAAGGACGCTCTCGCTCGCCTTTCAAGGAGCGATTCCTAACAGCAGAAGCAGCAGAGGCACAAACTGCACGACGAGAGGGGACAACGTAGAACACGTCTCTGTCCTGGCACATTTTCGTGTGCGATACTTCCCTCCGGGTCTTCGGGCCTTGCGAAGCTCTGTGTACTGCGAGCGCTGCTACTCGCAGCTGAGAAGGACCGTGGAGCTAGCGGCGAATTCGGAGAGCTCTTCGCTGCACTGCGCCGCTCGCAAGCGGCTTCGTTCTTCGCCTTCTGCCGTCCGGCGAGAGCTGAACTCCAGCGGTCAGTTGCAGCTCTGCCCAACAGCGTGTTCTCGGTTCTGCGGGCAAGCACGCCCTCTTGCCTTGGCCCCGAGAGCAAAGTCCCGAGCGAGCACTCGACTCAGTGCAATGCACCCGGAAGGACGCTCTCGCTCGCCTTTCAAGGAGCGATTCCTAACAGCAGAAGCAGCAGAGGCACAAACTGCACGACGAGAGGGGACAACGTAGAACACGTCTCTGTCCTGGCACATTTTCGTGAGCGATACTTCCCTCCGGCTCTTCGGGCCTTGCGAAGCTCTGTGTACTGCGAGCGCTGCTACTCGCAGCTGAGAAGGACCGTGGAGCTAGCGGCGAATTCGTAGAGCTCTTCGCTGCACTGCGCCGCTCGCAAGCGGCTTCGTTCTTCGCCTTCTGCCGTCCGGCGAGAGCTGAACTCCAGCGGTCAGTTGCAGCTCTGCCCAACAGCGTGTTCTCGGTTCTGCGGGCAAGCACGCCCTCTTGCCTTGGCCCCGAGAGCAAAGTCCCGAGCGAGCACTCGACTCAGTGCAATGCACCCGGAAGGACGCTCTCGCTCGCCTTTCAAGGAGCGATTCCTAACAGCAGAAGCAGCAGAGGCACAAACTGCACGACGAGAGGGGACAACGTAGAACACGTCTCTGTCCTGGCACATTTTCGTGAGCGATACTTCCCTCCGGCTCTTCGGGCCTTGCGAAGCTCTGTGTACTGCGAGCGCTGCTACTCGCAGCTGAGAAGGACCGTGGATCTAGCGGCGAATTCGGAGAGCTCTTCGCTGCACTGCGCCGCTCGCAAGCGCCTTTGTTCTTCGCCTTCTGCCGTCCGGCGAGAGCTGAACTCCAGCGGTCCGTTGCAGCTCTGCCCAACAGCGTGTTCTCGGTTCTGCGGGCAAGCACGCCCTCTTGCCTTGGCCCCGAGAGCAAAGTCCCGAGCGAGCACTCGACTCAGTGCAATGCACCCGGAAGGACGCTCTCGCTCGCCTTTCAAGGAGCGATTCCTAACAGCAGAAGCAGCAGAGGCACAAACTGCACGACGAGAGGGGACAACGTAGAACACGTCTCTGTCCTGGCACATTTGCGTGTGCGATACTTCCCTCCGGCTCTTCGGGCCTTGCGAAGCTCTGTGTACTGCGAGCGCTGCTACTCGCAGCTGAGAAGGACCGTGGAGCTAGCGGCGAATTCGGAGAGCTCTTCGCTGCACTGCGCCGCTCGCAAGCGCCTTCGTTCTTCGCCTTCTGCAGTCCGGCGAGAGCTGAACTCCAGCGGTCAGTTGCAGCTCTGCCCAACAGCGTGTTCTCGGTTCTGCGGTCAAGCACGCCCTCTTGCCTTGGCCCCGAGAGCAAAGTCCCGAGCGAGCTCTCGACTCAGTGCAATGCACCCGGAAGGACGCTCTCGCTCGCCTTTCAAGGAGCGATTCCTAACAGCAGAAGCAGCAGAGGCACAAACTGCACGACGAGAGGGGACAACGTAGAACACGTCTCTGTCCTGGCACATTTGCGTGTGCGATACTTCCCTCCGGCTCTTCGGGCCTTGCGAAGCTCTGTGTACTGCGAGCGCTGCTACTCGCAGCTGAGAAGGACCGTGGAGCTAGCGGCGAATTCGGAGAGCTCTTCGCTGCACTGCGCCGCTCGCAAGCGGCTTCGTTCTTCGCCTTCTGCCGTCCGGCGAGAGCTGAACTCCAGCGGTCAGTTGCAGCTCTGCCCAACAGCGTGTTCTCGGTTCTGCGGGCAAGCACGCCCTCTTGCCTTGGCCGCGAGAGCAAAGTCCCGAGCGAGCACTCGACTCAGTGCAATGCACCCGGAAGGACGCTCTCGCTCGCCTTTCAAGGAGCGATTCCTAACAGCAGAAGCAGCAGAGGCACAAACTGCACGACGAGAGGGGACAACGTAGAACACGTCTCTGTCCTGGCACATTTTCGTGAGCGATACTTCCCTCCGGGTCTTCGGGCCTTGCGAAGCTCTGTGTACTGCGAGCGCTGCTACTCGCAGCTGAGAAGGACCGTGGAGCTAGCGGCGAATTCGGAGAGCTCTTCGCTGCACTGCGCCGCTCGCAAGCGGCTTCGTTCTTCGCCTTCTGCCGTCCGGCGAGAGCTGAACTCCAGCGGTCAGTTGCAGCTCTGCCCAACAGCGTGTTCTCGGTTCTGCGGGCAAGCACGCCCTCTTGCCTTGGCCCCGAGAGCAAAGTCCCGAGCGAGCACTCGACTCAGTGCAATGCACCCGGAAGGACGCTCTCGCTCGCCTTTCAAGGAGCGATTCCTAACAGCAGAAGCAGCAGAGGCACAAACTGCACGACGAGAGGGGACAACGTAGAACACGTCTCTGTCCTGGCACATTTTCGTGAGCGATACTTCCCTCCGGCTCTTCGGGCCTTGCGAAGCTCTGTGTACTGCGAGCGCTGCTACTCGCAGCTGAGAAGGACCGTGGAGCTAGCGGCGAATTCGTAGAGCTCTTCGCTGCACTGCGCCGCTCGCAAGCGGCTTCGTTCTTCGCCTTCTGCCGTCCGGCGAGAGCTGAACTCCAGCGGTCAGTTGCAGCTCTGCCCAACAGCGTGTTCTCGGTTCTGCGGGCAAGCACGCCCTCTTGCCTTGGCCCCGAGAGCAAAGTCCCGAGCGAGCACTCGACTCAGTGCAATGCACCCGGAAGGACGCTCTCGCTCGCCTTTCAAGGAGCGATTCCTAACAGCAGAAGCAGCAGAGGCACAAACTGCACGACGAGAGGGGACAACGTAGAACACGTCTCTGTCCTGGCACATTTTCGTGAGCGATACTTCCCTCCGGCTCTTCGGGCCTTGCGAAGCTCTGTGTACTGCGAGCGCTGCTACTCGCAGCTGAGAAGGACCGTGGAGCTAGCGGCGAATTCGGAGAGCTCTTCGCTGCACTGCGCCGCTCGCAAGCGCCTTCGTTCTTCGCCTTCTGCCGTCCGGCGAGAGCTGAACTCCAGCGGTCCGTTGCAGCTCTGCCCAACAGCGTGTTCTCGGTTCTGCGGGCAAGCACGCCCTCTTGCCTTGGCCCCGAGAGCAAAGTCCCGAGCGAGCACTCGACTCAGTGCAATGCACCCGGAAGGACGCTCTCGCTCGCCTTTCAAGGAGCGATTCCTAACAGCAGAAGCAGCAGAGGCACAAACTGCACGACGAGAGGGGACAACGTAGAACACGTCTCTGTCCTGGCACATTTTCGTGTGCGATACTTCCCTCCGGCTCTTCGGGCCTTGCGAAGCTCTGTGTACTGCGAGCGCTGCTACTCGCAGCTGAGAAGGACCGTGGAGCTAGCGGCGAATTCGGAGAGCTCTTCGCTGCACTGCGCCGCTCGCAAGCGCCTTCGTTCTTCGCCTTCTGCCGTCCGGCGAGAGCTGAACTCCAGCGGTCAGTTGCAGCTCTGCCCAACAGCGTGTTCTCGGTTCTGCGGGCAAGCACGCCCTCTTGCCTTGGCCCCGAGAGCAAAGTCCCGAGCGAGCTCTCGACTCAGTGCAATGCACCCGGAAGGAAGCTCTCGCTCGCCTTTCAAGGAGCGATTCCTAACAGCAGAAGCAGCAGAGACACAAACTGCACGACGAGAGGGGACAACGTAGAACACGTCTCTGTCCTGGCACATTTGCGTGTGCGATACTTCCCTCCGGCTCTTCGGGCCTTGCGAAGCTCTGTGTACTGCGAGCGCTGCTACTCGCAGCTGAGAAGGACCGTGGAGCTAGCGGCGAATTCGGAGAGCTCTTCGCTGCACTGCGCCGCTCGCAAGCGGCTTCGTTCTTCGCCTTCTGCCGTCCGGCGAGAGCTGAACTCCAGCGGTCAGTTGCAGCTCTGCCCAACAGCGTGTTCTCGGTTCTGCGGGCAAGCACGCCCTCTTGCCTTGGCCGCGAGAGCAAAGTCCCGAGCGAGCACTCGACTCAGTGCAATGCACCCGGAAGGACGCTCTCGCTCGCCTTTCAAGGAGCGATTCCTAACAGCAGAAGCAGCAGAGGCACAAACTGCACGACGAGAGGGGACAACGTAGAACACGTCTCTGTCCTGGCACATTTTCGTGAGCGATACTTCCCTCCGGGTCTTCGGGCCTTGCGAAGCTCTGTGTACTGCGAGCGCTGCTACTCGCAGCTGAGAAGGACCGTGGAGCTAGCGGCGAATTCGGAGAGCTCTTCGCTGCACTGCGCCGCTCGCAAGCGCCTTCGTTCTTCGCCTTCTGCCGTCCGGCGAGAGCTGAACTCCAGCGGTCCGTTGCAGCTCTGCCCAACAGCGTGTTCTCGGTTCTGCGGGCAAGCACGCCCTCTTGCCTTGGCCCCGAGAGCAAAGTCCCGAGCGAGCACTCGACTCAGTGCAATGCACCCGGAAGGACGCTCTCGCTCGCCTTTCAAGGAGCGATTCCTAACAGCAGAAGCAGCAGAGGCACAAACTGCACGACGAGAGGGGACAACGTAGAACACGTCTCTGTCCTGGCACATTTTCGTGTGCGATACTTCCCTCCGGGTCTTCGGTTCTTGCGAAGCTCTGTGTACTGCGAGCGCTGCTACTCGCAGCTGAGAAGGACCGTGGAGCTAGCGGCGAATTCGGAGAGCTCTTCGCTGCACTGCGCCGCTCGCAAGCGGCTTCGTTCTTCGCCTTCTGCCGTCCGGCGAGAGCTGAACTCCAGCGGTCAGTTGCAGCTCTGCCCAACAGCGTGTTCTCGGTTCTGCGGGCAAGCACGCCCTCTTGCCTTGGCCCCGAGAGCAAAGTCCCGAGCGAGCACTCGACTCAGTGCAATGCACCCGGAAGGACGCTCTCGCTCGCCTTTCAAGGAGCGATTCCTAACAGCAGAAGCAGCAGAGGCACAAACTGCACGACGAGAGGGGACAACGTAGAACACGTCTCTGTCCTGGCACATTTGCGTGTGCGATACTTCCCTCCGGGTCTTCGGGCCTTGCGAAGCTCTGTGTACTGCGAGCGCTGCTACTCGCAGCTGAGAAGGACCGTGGAGCTAGCGGCGAATTCGGAGAGCTCTTCGCTGCACTGCGCCGCTCGCAAGCGCCTTCGTTCTTCGCCTTCTGCCGTCCGGCGAGAGCTGAACTCCAGCGGTCCGTTGCAGCTCTGCCCAACAGCGTGTTCTCGGTTCTGCGGGCAAGCACGCCCTCTTGCCTTGGCCCCGAGAGCAAAGTCCCGAGCGAGCACTCGACTCAGTGCAATGCACCCGGAAGGACGCTCTCGCTCGCCTTTCAAGGAGCGATTCCTAACAGCAGAAGCAGCAGAGGCACAAACTGCACGACGAGAGGGGACAACGTAGAACACGTCTCTGTCCTGGCACATTTGCGTGTGCGATACTTCCCTCCGGCTCTTCGGGCCTTGCGAAGCTCTGTGTACTGCGAGCGCTGCTACTCGCAGCTGAGAAGGACCGTGGAGCTAGCGGCGAATTCGGAGAGCTCTTCGCTGCACTGCGCCGCTCGCAAGCGCCTTCGTTCTTCGCCTTCTGCCGTCCGGCGAGAGCTGAACTCCAGCGGTCAGTTGCAGCTCTGCCCAACAGCGTGTTCTCGGTTCTGCGGGCAAGCACGCCCTCTTGCCTTGGCCCCGAGAGCAAAGTCCCGAGCGAGCTCTCGACTCAGTGCAATGCACCCGGAAGGACGCTCTCGCTCGCCTTTCAAGGAGCGATTCCTAACAGCAGAAGCAGCAGAGGCACAAACTGCATGACGAGAAGGGACAACGTAGAACACGTCTCTGTCCTGGCACATTTTCGTGTGCGATACTTCCCTCCGGGTCTTCGGTTCTTGCGAAGCTCTGTGTACTGCGAGCGCTGCTACTCGCAGCTGAGAAGGACCGTGGAGCTAGCGGCGAATTCGGAGAGCTCTTCGCTGCACTGCGCCGCTCGCAAGCGCCTTCGTTCTTCGCCTTCTGCCGTCCGGCGAGAGCTGAACTCCAGCGGTCAGTTGCAGCTCTGCCCAACAGCGTGTTCTCGGTTCTGCGGGCAAGCACGCCCTCTTGCCTTGGCCCCGAGAGCAAAGTCCCGAGCGAGCACTCGACTCAGTGCAATGCACCCGGAAGGACGCTCTCGCTCGCCTTTCAAGGAGCGATTCCTAACAGCAGAAGCAGCAGAGGCACAAACTGCACGACGAGAGGGGACACCGTAGAACACGTCTCTGTCCTGGCACATTTGCGTGTGCGATACTTCCCTCCGGCTCTTCGGGCCTTGCGAAGCTCTGTGTACTGCGAGAGCTGCTACTCGCAGCTGAGAAGGACCGTGGAGCTAGCGGCGAATTCGGAGAGCTCTTCGCTGCACTGCGCCGCTCGCAAGCGGCTTCGTTCTTCGCCTTCTGCCGTCCGGCGAGAGCTGAACTCCAGCGGTCAGTTGCAGCTCTGCCCAACAGCGTGTTCTCGGTTCTGCGGGCAAGCACGCCCTCTTGCCTTGGCCCCGAGAGCAAAGTCCCGAGCGAGCACTCGACTCAGTGCAATGCACCCGGAAGGACGCTCTCGCTCGCCTTTCAAGGAGCGATTCCTAACAGCAGAAGCAGCAGAGGCACAAACTGCACGACGAGAGGGGACAACGTAGAACACGTCTCTGTCCTGGCACATTTTCGTGTGCGATACTTCCCTCCGGGTCTTCGGGCCTTGCGAAGCTCTGTGTACTGCGAGCGCTGCTACTCGCAGCTGAGAAGGACCGTGGAGCTAGCGGCGAATTCGGAGAGCTCTTCGCTGCACTGCGCCGCTCGCAAGCGGCTTCGTTCTTCGCCTTCTGCCGTCCGGCGAGAGCTGAACTCCAGCGGTCAGTTGCAGCTCTGCCCAACAGCGTGTTCTCGGTTCTGCGGGCAAGCACGCCCTCTTGCCTTGGCCCCGAGAGCAAAGTCCCGAGCGAGCACTCGACTCAGTGCAATGCACCCGGAAGGACGCTCTCGCTCGCCTTTCAAGGAGCGATTCCTAACAGCAGAAGCAGCAGAGGCACAAACTGCACGACGAGAGGGGACAACGTAGAACACGTCTCTGTCCTGGCACATTTGCGTGTGCGATACTTCCCTCCGGCTCTTCGGGCCTTGCGAAGCTCTGTGTACTGCGAGCGCTGCTACTCGCAGCTGAGAAGGACCGTGGAGCTAGCGGCGAATTCGGAGAGCTCTTCGCTGCACTGCGCCGCTCGCAAGCGCCTTCGTTCTTCGCCTTCTGCCGTCCGGGGAGAGCTGAACTCCAGCGGTCAGTTGCAGCTCTGCCCAACAGCGTGTTCTCGGTTCTGCGGGCAAGCACGCCCTCTTGCCTTGGCCCCGAGAGCAAAGTCCCGAGCGAGCTCTCGACTCAGTGCAATGCACCCGGAAGGACGCTCTCGCTCGCCTTTCAAGGAGCGATTCCTAACAGCAGAAGCAGCAGAGGCACAAACTGCACGACGAGAGGGGACAACGTAGAACACGTCTCTGTCCTGGCACATTTTCGTGTGCGATACTTCCCTCCGGGTCTTCGGGCCTTGCGAAGCTCTGTGTACTGCGAGCGCTGCTACTCGCAGCTGAGAAGGACCGTGGAGCTAGCGGCGAATTCGGAGAGCTCTTCGCTGCACTGCGCCGCTCGCAAGCGGCTTCGTTCTTCGCCTTCTGCCGTCCGGCGAGAGCTGAACTCCAGCGGTCAGTTGCAGCTCTGCCCAACAGCGTGTTCTCGGTTCTGCGGGCAAGCACGCCCTCTTGCCTTGGCCCCGAGAGCAAAGTCCCGAGCGAGCACTCGACTCAGTGCAATGCACCCGGAAGGACGCTCTCGCTCGCCTTTCAAGGAGCGATTCCTAACAGCAGAAGCAGCAGAGGCACAAACTGCACGACGAGAGGGGACAACGTAGAACACGTCTCTGTCCTGGCACATTTTCGTGAGCGATACTTCCCTCCGGCTCTTCGGGCCTTGCGAAGCTCTGTGTACTGCGAGCGCTGCTACTCGCAGCTGAGAAGGACCGTGGAGCTAGCGGCGAATTCGTAGAGCTCTTCGCTGCACTGCGCCGCTCGCAAGCGGCTTCGTTCTTCGCCTTCTGCCGTCCGGCGAGAGCTGAACTCCAGCGGTCAGTTGCAGCTCTGCCCAACAGCGTGTTCTCGGTTCTGCGGGCAAGCACGCCCTCTTGCCTTGGCCCCGAGAGCAAAGTCCCGAGCGAGCACTCGACTCAGTGCAATGCACCCGGAAGGACGCTCTCGCTCGCCTTTCAAGGAGCGATTCCTAACAGCAGAAGCAGCAGAGGCACAAACTGCACGACGAGAGGGGACAACGTAGAACACGTCTCTGTCCTGGCACATTTTCGTGAGCGATACTTCCCTCCGGCTCTTCGGGCCTTGCGAAGCTCTGTGTACTGCGAGCGCTGCTACTCGCAGCTGAGAAGGACCGTGGATCTAGCGGCGAATTCGGAGAGCTCTTCGCTGCACTGCGCCGCTCGCAAGCGCCTTTGTTCTTCGCCTTCTGCCGTCCGGCGAGAGCTGAACTCCAGCGGTCCGTTGCAGCTCTGCCCAACAGCGTGTTCTCGGTTCTGCGGGCAAGCACGCCCTCTTGCCTTGGCCCCGAGAGCAAAGTCCCGAGCGAGCACTCGACTCAGTGCAATGCACCCGGAAGGACGCTCTCGCTCGCCTTTCAAGGAGCGATTCCTAACAGCAGAAGCAGCAGAGGCACAAACTGCACGACGAGAGGGGACAACGTAGAACACGTCTCTGTCCTGGCACATTTGCGTGTGCGATACTTCCCTCCGGCTCTTCGGGCCTTGCGAAGCTCTGTGTACTGCGAGCGCTGCTACTCGCAGCTGAGAAGGACCGTGGAGCTAGCGGCGAATTCGGAGAGCTCTTCGCTGCACTGCGCCGCTCGCAAGCGCCTTCGTTCTTCGCCTTCTGCAGTCCGGCGAGAGCTGAACTCCAGCGGTCAGTTGCAGCTCTGCCCAACAGCGTGTTCTCGGTTCTGCGGTCAAGCACGCCCTCTTGCCTTGGCCCCGAGAGCAAAGTCCCGAGCGAGCTCTCGACTCAGTGCAATGCACCCGGAAGGACGCTCTCGCTCGCCTTTCAAGGAGCGATTCCTAACAGCAGAAGCAGCAGAGGCACAAACTGCACGACGAGAGGGGACAACGTAGAACACGTCTCTGTCCTGGCACATTTGCGTGTGCGATACTTCCCTCCGGCTCTTCGGGCCTTGCGAAGCTCTGTGTACTGCGAGCGCTGCTACTCGCAGCTGAGAAGGACCGTGGAGCTAGCGGCGAATTCGGAGAGCTCTTCGCTGCACTGCGCCGCTCGCAAGCGGCTTCGTTCTTCGCCTTCTGCCGTCCGGCGAGAGCTGAACTCCAGCGGTCAGTTGCAGCTCTGCCCAACAGCGTGTTCTCGGTTCTGCGGGCAAGCACGCCCTCTTGCCTTGGCCGCGAGAGCAAAGTCCCGAGCGAGCACTCGACTCAGTGCAATGCACCCGGAAGGACGCTCTCGCTCGCCTTTCAAGGAGCGATTCCTAACAGCAGAAGCAGCAGAGGCACAAACTGCACGACGAGAGGGGACAACGTAGAACACGTCTCTGTCCTGGCACATTTTCGTGAGCGATACTTCCCTCCGGGTCTTCGGGCCTTGCGAAGCTCTGTGTACTGCGAGCGCTGCTACTCGCAGCTGAGAAGGACCGTGGAGCTAGCGGCGAATTCGGAGAGCTCTTCGCTGCACTGCGCCGCTCGCAAGCGCCTTCGTTCTTCGCCTTCTGCCGTCCGGCGAGAGCTGAACTCCAGCGGTCAGTTGCAGCTCTGCCCAACAGCGTGTTCTCGGTTCTGCGGGCAAGCACGCCCTCTTGCCTTGGCCCCGAGAGCAAAGTCCCGAGCGAGCACTCGACTCAGTGCAATGCACCCGGAAGGACGCTCTCGCTCGCCTTTCAAGGAGCGATTCCTAACAGCAGAAGCAGCAGAGGCACAAACTGCACGACGAGAGGGGACAACGTAGAACACGTCTCTGTCCTGGCACATTTGCGTGTGCGATACTTCCCTCCGGCTCTTCGGGCCTTGCGAAGCTCTGTGTACTGCGAGCGCTGCTACTCGCAGCTGAGAAGGACCGTGGAGCTAGCGGCGAATTCGGAGAGCTCTTCGCTGCACTGCGCCGCTCGCAAGCGCCTTCGTTCTTCGCCTTCTGCCGTCCGGGGAGAGCTGAACTCCAGCGGTCAGTTGCAGCTCTGCCCAACAGCGTGTTCTCGGTTCTGCGGGCAAGCACGCCCTCTTGCCTTGGCCCCGAGAGCAAAGTCCCGAGCGAGCTCTCGACTCAGTGCAATGCACCCGGAAGGACGCTCTCGCTCGCCTTTCAAGGAGCGATTCCTAACAGCAGAAGCAGCAGAGGCACAAACTGCATGACGAGAAGGGACAACGTAGAACACGTCTCTGTCCTGGCACATTTTCGTGTGCGATACTTCCCTCCGGGTCTTCGGGCCTTGCGAAGCTCTGTGTACTGCGAGCGCTGCTACTCGCAGCTGAGAAGGACCGTGGAGCTAGCGGCGAATTCGGAGAGCTCTTCGCTGCACTGCGCCGCTCGCAAGCGGCTTCGTTCTTCGCCTTCTGCCGTCCGGCGAGAGCTGAACTCCAGCGGTCAGTTGCAGCTCTGCCCAACAGCGTGTTCTCGGTTCTGCGGGCAAGCACGCCCTCTTGCCTTGGCCCCGAGAGCAAAGTCCCGAGCGAGCACTCGACTCAGTGCAATGCACCCGGAAGGACGCTCTCGCTCGCCTTTCAAGGAGCGATTCCTAACAGCAGAAGCAGCAGAGGCACAAACTGCACGACGAGAGGGGACAACGTAGAACACGTCTCTGTCCTGGCACATTTTCGTGAGCGATACTTCCCTCCGGCTCTTCGGGCCTTGCGAAGCTCTGTGTACTGCGAGCGCTGCTACTCGCAGCTGAGAAGGACCGTGGAGCTAGCGGCGAATTCGTAGAGCTCTTCGCTGCACTGCGCCGCTCGCAAGCGGCTTCGTTCTTCGCCTTCTGCCGTCCGGCGAGAGCTGAACTCCAGCGGTCAGTTGCAGCTCTGCCCAACAGCGTGTTCTCGGTTCTGCGGGCAAGCACGCCCTCTTGCCTTGGCCCCGAGAGCAAAGTCCCGAGCGAGCACTCGACTCAGTGCAATGCACCCGGAAGGACGCTCTCGCTCGCCTTTCAAGGAGCGATTCCTAACAGCAGAAGCAGCAGAGGCACAAACTGCACGACGAGAGGGGACAACGTAGAACACGTCTCTGTCCTGGCACATTTTCGTGAGCGATACTTCCCTCCGGCTCTTCGGGCCTTGCGAAGCTCTGTGTACTGCGAGCGCTGCTACTCGCAGCTGAGAAGGACCGTGGAGCTAGCGGCGAATTCGGAGAGCTCTTCGCTGCACTGCGCCGCTCGCAAGCGCCTTCGTTCTTCGCCTTCTGCCGTCCGGCGAGAGCTGAACTCCAGCGGTCCGTTGCAGCTCTGCCCAACAGCGTGTTCTCGGTTCTGCGGGCAAGCACGCCCTCTTGCCTTGGCCCCGAGAGCAAAGTCCCGAGCGAGCACTCGACTCAGTGCAATGCACCCGGAAGGACGCTCTCGCTCGCCTTTCAAGGAGCGATTCCTAACAGCAGAAGCAGCAGAGGCACAAACTGCACGACGAGAGGGGACAACGTAGAACACGTCTCTGTCCTGGCACATTTGCGTGTGCGATACTTCCCTCCGGCTCTTCGGGCCTTGCGAAGCTCTGTGTACTGCGAGCGCTGCTACTCGCAGCTGAGAAGGACCGTGGAGCTAGCGGCGAATTCGGAGAGCTCTTCGCTGCACTGCGCCGCTCGCAAGCGCCTTCGTTCTTCGCCTTCTGCCGTCCGGCGAGAGCTGAACTCCAGCGGTCAGTTGCAGCTCTGCCCAACAGCGTGTTCTCGGTTCTGCGGGCAAGCACGCCCTCTTGCCTTGGCCCCGAGAGCAAAGTCCCGAGCGAGCTCTCGACTCAGTGCAATGCACCCGGAAGGAAGCTCTCGCTCGCCTTTCAAGGAGCGATTCCTAACAGCAGAAGCAGCAGAGACACAAACTGCACGACGAGAGGGGACAACGTAGAACACGTCTCTGTCCTGGCACATTTGCGTGTGCGATACTTCCCTCCGGCTCTTCGGGCCTTGCGAAGCTCTGTGTACTGCGAGCGCTGCTACTCGCAGCTGAGAAGGACCGTGGAGCTAGCGGCGAATTCGGAGAGCTCTTCGCTGCACTGCGCCGCTCGCAAGCGGCTTCGTTCTTCGCCTTCTGCCGTCCGGCGAGAGCTGAACTCCAGCGGTCAGTTGCAGCTCTGCCCAACAGCGTGTTCTCGGTTCTGCGGGCAAGCACGCCCTCTTGCCTTGGCCGCGAGAGCAAAGTCCCGAGCGAGCACTCGACTCAGTGCAATGCACCCGGAAGGACGCTCTCGCTCGCCTTTCAAGGAGCGATTCCTAACAGCAGAAGCAGCAGAGGCACAAACTGCACGACGAGAGGGGACAACGTAGAACACGTCTCTGTCCTGGCACATTTTCGTGAGCGATACTTCCCTCCGGGTCTTCGGGCCTTGCGAAGCTCTGTGTACTGCGAGCGCTGCTACTCGCAGCTGAGAAGGACCGTGGATCTAGCGGCGAATTCGGAGAGCTCTTCGCTGCACTGCGCCGCTCGCAAGCGCCTTTGTTCTTCGCCTTCTGCCGTCCGGCGAGAGCTGAACTCCAGCGGTCCGTTGCAGCTCTGCCCAACAGCGTGTTCTCGGTTCTGCGGGCAAGCACGCCCTCTTGCCTTGGCCCCGAGAGCAAAGTCCCGAGCGAGCACTCGACTCAGTGCAATGCACCCGGAAGGACGCTCTCGCTCGCCTTTCAAGGAGCGATTCCTAACAGCAGAAGCAGCAGAGGCACAAACTGCACGACGAGAGGGGACAACGTAGAACACGTCTCTGTCCTGGCACATTTTCGTGTGCGATACTTCCCTCCGGGTCTTCGGTTCTTGCGAAGCTCTGTGTACTGCGAGCGCTGCTACTCGCAGCTGAGAAGGACCGTGGAGCTAGCGGCGAATTCGGAGAGCTCTTCGCTGCACTGCGCCGCTCGCAAGCGGCTTCGTTCTTCGCCTTCTGCCGTCCGGCGAGAGCTGAACTCCAGCGGTCAGTTGCAGCTCTGCCCAACAGCGTGTTCTCGGTTCTGCGGGCAAGCACGCCCTCTTGCCTTGGCCCCGAGAGCAAAGTCCCGAGCGAGCACTCGACTCAGTGCAATGCACCCGGAAGGACGCTCTCGCTCGCCTTTCAAGGAGCGATTCCTAACAGCAGAAGCAGCAGAGGCACAAACTGCACGACGAGAGGGGACAACGTAGAACACGTCTCTGTCCTGGCACATTTGCGTGTGCGATACTTCCCTCCGGGTCTTCGGGCCTTGCGAAGCTCTGTGTACTGCGAGCGCTGCTACTCGCAGCTGAGAAGGACCGTGGAGCTAGCGGCGAATTCGGAGAGCTCTTCGCTGCACTGCGCCGCTCGCAAGCGGCTTCGTTCTTCGCCTTCTGCCGTCCGGCGAGAGCTGAACTCCAGCGGTCAGTTGCAGCTCTGCCCAACAGCGTGTTCTCGGTTCTGGGGGAAGCACGCCCTCTTGCCTTGGCCCCGAGAGCAAAGTCCCGAGCGAGCACTCGACTCAGTGCAATGCACCCGGAAGGACGCTCTCGCTCGCCTTTCAAGGAGCGATTCCTAACAGCAGAAGCAGCAGAGGCACAAACTGCACGACGAGAGGGGACACCGTAGAACACGTCTCTGTCCTGGCACATTTGCGTGTGCGATACTTCCCTCCGGCTCTTCGGGCCTTGCGAAGCTCTGTGTACTGCGAGAGCAGCTACTCGCAGCTGAGAAGGACCGTGGAGCTAGCGGCGAATTCGGAGAGCTCTTCGCTGCACTGCGCCGCTCGCAAGCGGCTTCGTTCTTCGCCTTCTGCCGTCCGGCGAGAGCTGAACTCCAGCGGTCAGTTGCAGCTCTGCCCAACAGCGTGTTCTCGGTTCTGCGGGCAAGCACGCCCTCTTGCCTTGGCCCCGAGAGCAAAGTCCCGAGCGAGCACTCGACTCAGTGCAATGCACCCGGAAGGACGCTCTCGCTCGCCTTTCAAGGAGCGATTCCTAACAGCAGAAGCAGCAGAGGCACAAACTGCACGACGAGAGGGGACAACGTAGAACACGTCTCTGTCCTGGCACATTTTCGTGAGCGATACTTCCCTCCGGGTCTTCGGGCCTTGCGAAGCTCTGTGTACTGCGAGCGCTGCTACTCGCAGCTGAGAAGGACCGTGGAGCTAGCGGCGAATTCGGAGAGCTCTTCGCTGCACTGCGCCGCTCGCAAGCGGCTTCGTTCTTCGCCTTCTGCCGTCCGGCGAGAGCTGAACTCCAGCGGTCTGTTGCAGCTCTGCCCAACAGCGTGTTCTCGGTTCTGCGGGCAAGCACGCCCTCTTGCCTTGGCCGCGAGAGCAAAGTCCCGAGCGAGCACTCGACTCAGTGCAATGCACCCGGAAGGACGCTCTCGCTCGCCTTTCAAGGAGCGATTCCTAACAGCAGAAGCAGCAGAGGCACAAACTGCACGACGAGAGGGGACAACGTAGAACACGTCTCTGTCCTGGCACATTTTCGTGAGCGATACTTCCCTCCGGGTCTTCGGGCCTTGCGAAGCTCTGTGTACTGCGAGCGCTGCTACTCGCAGCTGAGAAGGACCGTGGAGCTAGCGGCGAATTCGGAGAGCTCTTCGCTGCACTGCGCCGCTCGCAAGCGCCTTCGTTCTTCGCCTTCTGCCGTCCGGCGAGAGCTGAACTCCAGCGGTCCGTTGCAGCTCTGCCCAACAGCGTGTTCTCGGTTCTGCGGGCAAGCACGCCCTCTTGCCTTGGCCCCGAGAGCAAAGTCCCGAGCGAGCACTCGACTCAGTGCAATGCACCCGGAAGGACGCTCTCGCTCGCCTTTCAAGGAGCGATTCCTAACAGCAGAAGCAGCAGAGGCACAAACTGCACGACGAGAGGGGACAACGTAGAACACGTCTCTGTCCTGGCACATTTGCGTGTGCGATACTTCCCTCCGGCTCTTCGGGCCTTGCGAAGCTCTGTGTACTGCGAGCGCTGCTACTCGCAGCTGAGAAGGACCGTGGAGCTAGCGGCGAATTCGGAGAGCTCTTCGCTGCACTGCGCCGCTCGCAAGCGGCTTCGTTCTTCGCCTTCTGCCGTCCGGCGAGAGCTGAACTCCAGCGGTCAGTTGCAGCTCTGCCCAACAGCGTGTTCTCGGTTCTGCGGGCAAGCACGCCCTCTTGCCTTGGCCCCGAGAGCAAAGTCCCGAGCGAGCTCTCGACTCAGTGCAATGCACCCGGAAGGACGCTCTCGCTCGCCTTTCAAGGAGCGATTCCTAACAGCAGAAGCAGCAGAGGCACAAACTGCATGACGAGAAGGGACAACGTAGAACACATCTCTGTCCTGGCACATTTTCGTGTGCGATACTTCCCTCCGGGTCTTCGGTTCTTGCGAAGCTCTGTGTACTGCGAGCGCTGCTACTCGCAGCTGAGAAGGACCGTGGAGCTAGCGGCGAATTCGGAGAGCTCTTCGCTGCACTGCGCCGCTCGCAAGCGCCTTCGTTCTTCGCCTTCTGCCGTCCGGCGAGAGCTGAACTCCAGCGGTCAGTTGCAGCTCTGCCCAACAGCGTGTTCTCGGTTCTGCGGGCAAGCACGCCCTCTTGCCTTGGCCCCGAGAGCAAAGTCCCGAGCGAGCACTCGACTCAGTGCAATGCACCCGGAAGGACGCTCTCGCTCGCCTTTCAAGGAGCGATTCCTAACAGCAGAAGCAGCAGAGGCACAAACTGCACGACGAGAGGGGACACCGTAGAACACGTCTCTGTCCTGGCACATTTGCGTGTGCGATACTTCCCTCCGGCTCTTCGGGCCTTGCGAAGCTCTGTGTACTGCGAGAGCTGCTACTCGCAGCTGAGAAGGACCGTGGAGCTAGCGGCGAATTCGGAGAGCTCTTCGCTGCACTGCGCCGCTCGCAAGCGGCTTCGTTCTTCGCCTTCTGCCGTCCGGCGAGAGCTGAACTCCAGCGGTCAGTTGCAGCTCTGCCCAACAGCGTGTTCTCGGTTCTGCGGGCAAGCACGCCCTCTTGCCTTGGCCCCGAGAGCAAAGTCCCGAGCGAGCACTCGACTCAGTGCAATGCACCCGGAAGGACGCTCTCGCTCGCCTTTCAAGGAGCGATTCCTAACAGCAGAAGCAGCAGAGGCACAAACTGCACGACGAGAGGGGACAACGTAGAACACGTCTCTGTCCTGGCACATTTTCGTGTGCGATACTTCCCTCCGGGTCTTCGGGCCTTGCGAAGCTCTGTGTACTGCGAGCGCTGCTACTCGCAGCTGAGAAGGACCGTGGAGCTAGCGGCGAATTCGGAGAGCTCTTCGCTGCACTGCGCCGCTCGCAAGCGGCTTCGTTCTTCGCCTTCTGCCGTCCGGCGAGAGCTGAACTCCAGCGGTCAGTTGCAGCTCTGCCCAACAGCGTGTTCTCGGTTCTGCGGGCAAGCACGCCCTCTTGCCTTGGCCGCGAGAGCAAAGTCCCGAGCGAGCACTCGACTCAGTGCAATGCACCCGGAAGGACGCTCTCGCTCGCCTTTCAAGGAGCGATTCCTAACAGCAGAAGCAGCAGAGGCACAAACTGCACGACGAGAGGGGACAACGTAGAACACGTCTCTGTCCTGGCACATTTGCGTGTGCGATACTTCCCTCCGGCTCTTCGGGCCTTGCGAAGCTCTGTGTACTGCGAGCGCTGCTACTCGCAGCTGAGAAGGACCGTGGAGCTAGCGGCGAATTCGGAGAGCTCTTCGCTGCACTGCGCCGCTCGCAAGCGCCTTCGTTCTTCGCCTTCTGCCGTCCGGGGAGAGCTGAACTCCAGCGGTCAGTTGCAGCTCTGCCCAACAGCGTGTTCTCGGTTCTGCGGGCAAGCACGCCCTCTTGCCTTGGCCCCGAGAGCAAAGTCCCGAGCGAGCTCTCGACTCAGTGCAATGCACCCGGAAGGACGCTCTCGCTCGCCTTTCAAGGAGCGATTCCTAACAGCAGAAGCAGCAGAGGCACAAACTGCATGACGAGAAGGGACAACGTAGAACACGTCTCTGTCCTGGCACATTTTCGTGTGCGATACTTCCCTCCGGGTCTTCGGGCCTTGCGAAGCTCTGTGTACTGCGAGCGCTGCTACTCGCAGCTGAGAAGGACCGTGGAGCTAGCGGCGAATTCGGAGAGCTCTTCGCTGCACTGCGCCGCTCGCAAGCGGCTTCGTTCTTCGCCTTCTGCCGTCCGGCGAGAGCTGAACTCCAGCGGTCAGTTGCAGCTCTGCCCAACAGCGTGTTCTCGGTTCTGCGGGCAAGCACGCCCTCTTGCCTTGGCCCCGAGAGCAAAGTCCCGAGCGAGCACTCGACTCAGTGCAATGCACCCGGAAGGACGCTCTCGCTCGCCTTTCAAGGAGCGATTCCTAACAGCAGAAGCAGCAGAGGCACAAACTGCACGACGAGAGGGGACAACGTAGAACACGTCTCTGTCCTGGCACATTTTCGTGAGCGATACTTCCCTCCGGCTCTTCGGGCCTTGCGAAGCTCTGTGTACTGCGAGCGCTGCTACTCGCAGCTGAGAAGGACCGTGGAGCTAGCGGCGAATTCGTAGAGCTCTTCGCTGCACTGCGCCGCTCGCAAGCGGCTTCGTTCTTCGCCTTCTGCCGTCCGGCGAGAGCTGAACTCCAGCGGTCAGTTGCAGCTCTGCCCAACAGCGTGTTCTCGGTTCTGCGGGCAAGCACGCCCTCTTGCCTTGGCCCCGAGAGCAAAGTCCCGAGCGAGCACTCGACTCAGTGCAATGCACCCGGAAGGACGCTCTCGCTCGCCTTTCAAGGAGCGATTCCTAACAGCAGAAGCAGCAGAGGCACAAACTGCACGACGAGAGGGGACAACGTAGAACACGTCTCTGTCCTGGCACATTTTCGTGAGCGATACTTCCCTCCGGCTCTTCGGGCCTTGCGAAGCTCTGTGTACTGCGAGCGCTGCTACTCGCAGCTGAGAAGGACCGTGGAGCTAGCGGCGAATTCGGAGAGCTCTTCGCTGCACTGCGCCGCTCGCAAGCGCCTTTGTTCTTCGCCTTCTGCCGTCCGGCGAGAGCTGAACTCCAGCGGTCCGTTGCAGCTCTGCCCAACAGCGTGTTCTCGGTTCTGCGGGCAAGCACGCCCTCTTGCCTTGGCCCCGAGAGCAAAGTCCCGAGCGAGCACTCGACTCAGTGCAATGCACCCGGAAGGACGCTCTCGCTCGCCTTTCAAGGAGCGATTCCTAACAGCAGAAGCAGCAGAGGCACAAACTGCACGACGAGAGGGGACAACGTAGAACACGTCTCTGTCCTGGCACATTTGCGTGTGCGATACTTCCCTCCGGCTCTTCGGGCCTTGCGAAGCTCTGTGTACTGCGAGCGCTGCTACTCGCAGCTGAGAAGGACCGTGGAGCTAGCGGCGAATTCGGAGAGCTCTTCGCTGCACTGCGCCGCTCGCAAGCGCCTTCGTTCTTCGCCTTCTGCAGTCCGGCGAGAGCTGAACTCCAGCGGTCAGTTGCAGCTCTGCCCAACAGCGTGTTCTCGGTTCTGCGGGCAAGCACGCCCTCTTGCCTTGGCCCCGAGAGCAAAGTCCCGAGCGAGCTCTCGACTCAGTGCAATGCACCCGGAAGGACGCTCTCGCTCGCCTTTCAAGGAGCGATTCCTAACAGCAGAAGCAGCAGAGGCACAAACTGCACGACGAGAGGGGACAACGTAGAACACGTCTCTGTCCTGGCACATTTGCGTGTGCGATACTTCCCTCCGGCTCTTCGGGCCTTGCGAAGCTCTGTGTACTGCGAGCGCTGCTACTCGCAGCTGAGAAGGACCGTGGAGCTAGCGGCGAATTCGGAGAGCTCTTCGCTGCACTGCGCCGCTCGCAAGCGGCTTCGTTCTTCGCCTTCTGCCGTCCGGCGAGAGCTGAACTCCAGCGGTCAGTTGCAGCTCTGCCCAACAGCGTGTTCTCGGTTCTGCGGGCAAGCACGCCCTCTTGCCTTGGCCGCGAGAGCAAAGTCCCGAGCGAGCACTCGACTCAGTGCAATGCACCCGGAAGGACGCTCTCGCTCGCCTTTCAAGGAGCGATTCCTAACAGCAGAAGCAGCAGAGGCACAAACTGCACGACGAGAGGGGACAACGTAGAACACGTCTCTGTCCTGGCACATTTTCGTGAGCGATACTTCCCTCCGGGTCTTCGGGCCTTGCGAAGCTCTGTGTACTGCGAGCGCTGCTACTCGCAGCTGAGAAGGACCGTGGAGCTAGCGGCGAATTCGGAGAGCTCTTCGCTGCACTGCGCCGCTCGCAAGCGCCTTCGTTCTTCGCCTTCTGCCGTCCGGCGAGAGCTGAACTCCAGCGGTCAGTTGCAGCTCTGCCCAACAGCGTGTTCTCGGTTCTGCGGGCAAGCACGCCCTCTTGCCTTGGCCCCGAGAGCAAAGTCCCGAGCGAGCACTCGACTCAGTGCAATGCACCCGGAAGGACGCTCTCGCTCGCCTTTCAAGGAGCGATTCCTAACAGCAGAAGCAGCAGAGGCACAAACTGCACGACGAGAGGGGACAACGTAGAACACGTCTCTGTCCTGGCACATTTGCGTGTGCGATACTTCCCTCCGGCTCTTCGGGCCTTGCGAAGCTCTGTGTACTGCGAGCGCTGCTACTCGCAGCTGAGAAGGACCGTGGAGCTAGCGGCGAATTCGGAGAGCTCTTCGCTGCACTGCGCCGCTCGCAAGCGCCTTCGTTCTTCGCCTTCTGCCGTCCGGGGAGAGCTGAACTCCAGCGGTCAGTTGCAGCTCTGCCCAACAGCGTGTTCTCGGTTCTGCGGGCAAGCACGCCCTCTTGCCTTGGCCCCGAGAGCAAAGTCCCGAGCGAGCTCTCGACTCAGTGCAATGCACCCGGAAGGACGCTCTCGCTCGCCTTTCAAGGAGCGATTCCTAACAGCAGAAGCAGCAGAGGCACAAACTGCATGACGAGAAGGGACAACGTAGAACACGTCTCTGTCCTGGCACATTTTCGTGTGCGATACTTCCCTCCGGGTCTTCGGGCCTTGCGAAGCTCTGTGTACTGCGAGCGCTGCTACTCGCAGCTGAGAAGGACCGTGGAGCTAGCGGCGAATTCGGAGAGCTCTTCGCTGCACTGCGCCGCTCGCAAGCGGCTTCGTTCTTCGCCTTCTGCCGTCCGG
Organism: Sturnus vulgaris; assembly: GCF_052056855.1. Taxonomy (NCBI): domain Eukaryota; kingdom Metazoa; phylum Chordata; class Aves; order Passeriformes; family Sturnidae; genus Sturnus; species Sturnus vulgaris. The sequence continues at coordinate 34,289 of NW_028276403.1, forward strand.
CGAGAGCTGAACTCCAGCGGTCAGTTGCAGCTCTGCCCAACAGCGTGTTCTCGGTTCTGCGGGCAAGCACGCCCTCTTGCCTTGGCCCCGAGAGCAAAGTCCCGAGCGAGCACTCGACTCAGTGCAATGCACCCGGAAGGACGCTCTCGCTCGCCTTTCAAGGAGCGATTCCTAACAGCAGAAGCAGCAGAGGCACAAACTGCACGACGAGAGGGGACAACGTAGAACACGTCTCTGTCCTGGCACATTTTCGTGAGCGATACTTCCCTCCGGCTCTTCGGGCCTTGCGAAGCTCTGTGTACTGCGAGCGCTGCTACTCGCAGCTGAGAAGGACCGTGGAGCTAGCGGCGAATTCGTAGAGCTCTTCGCTGCACTGCGCCGCTCGCAAGCGGCTTCGTTCTTCGCCTTCTGCCGTCCGGCGAGAGCTGAACTCCAGCGGTCAGTTGCAGCTCTGCCCAACAGCGTGTTCTCGGTTCTGCGGGCAAGCACGCCCTCTTGCCTTGGCCCCGAGAGCAAAGTCCCGAGCGAGCACTCGACTCAGTGCAATGCACCCGGAAGGACGCTCTCGCTCGCCTTTCAAGGAGCGATTCCTAACAGCAGAAGCAGCAGAGGCACAAACTGCACGACGAGAGGGGACAACGTAGAACACGTCTCTGTCCTGGCACATTTTCGTGAGCGATACTTCCCTCCGGCTCTTCGGGCCTTGCGAAGCTCTGTGTACTGCGAGCGCTGCTACTCGCAGCTGAGAAGGACCGTGGAGCTAGCGGCGAATTCGGAGAGCTCTTCGCTGCACTGCGCCGCTCGCAAGCGCCTTCGTTCTTCGCCTTCTGCCGTCCGGCGAGAGCTGAACTCCAGCGGTCCGTTGCAGCTCTGCCCAACAGCGTGTTCTCGGTTCTGCGGGCAAGCACGCCCTCTTGCCTTGGCCCCGAGAGCAAAGTCCCGAGCGAGCACTCGACTCAGTGCAATGCACCCGGAAGGACGCTCTCGCTCGCCTTTCAAGGAGCGATTCCTAACAGCAGAAGCAGCAGAGGCACAAACTGCACGACGAGAGGGGACAACGTAGAACACGTCTCTGTCCTGGCACATTTGCGTGTGCGATACTTCCCTCCGGCTCTTCGGGCCTTGCGAAGCTCTGTGTACTGCGAGCGCTGCTACTCGCAGCTGAGAAGGACCGTGGAGCTAGCGGCGAATTCGGAGAGCTCTTCGCTGCACTGCGCCGCTCGCAAGCGGCTTCGTTCTTCGCCTTCTGCCGTCCGGCGAGAGCTGAACTCCAGCGGTCAGTTGCAGCTCTGCCCAACAGCGTGTTCTCGGTTCTGCGGGCAAGCACGCCCTCTTGCCTTGGCCCCGAGAGCAAAGTCCCGAGCGAGCTCTCGACTCAGTGCAATGCACCCGGAAGGACGCTCTCGCTCGCCTTTCAAGGAGCGATTCCTAACAGCAGAAGCAGCAGAGGCACAAACTGCACGACGAGAGGGGACAACGTAGAACACGTCTCTGTCCTGGCACATTTGCGTGTGCGATACTTCCCTCCGGCTCTTCGGGCCTTGCGAAGCTCTGTGTACTGCGAGCGCTGCTACTCGCAGCTGAGAAGGACCGTGGAGCTAGCGGCGAATTCGGAGAGCTCTTCGCTGCACTGCGCCGCTCGCAAGCGGCTTCGTTCTTCGCCTTCTGCCGTCCGGCGAGAGCTGAACTCCAGCGGTCAGTTGCAGCTCTGCCCAACAGCGTGTTCTCGGTTCTGCGGGCAAGCACGCCCTCTTGCCTTGGCCGCGAGAGCAAAGTCCCGAGCGAGCACTCGACTCAGTGCAATGCACCCGGAAGGACGCTCTCGCTCGCCTTTCAAGGAGCGATTCCTAACAGCAGAAGCAGCAGAGGCACAAACTGCACGACGAGAGGGGACAACGTAGAACACGTCTCTGTCCTGGCACATTTTCGTGAGCGATACTTCCCTCCGGGTCTTCGGGCCTTGCGAAGCTCTGTGTACTGCGAGCGCTGCTACTCGCAGCTGAGAAGGACCGTGGAGCTAGCGGCGAATTCGGAGAGCTCTTCGCTGCACTGCGCCGCTCGCAAGCGCCTTCGTTCTTCGCCTTCTGCCGTCCGGCGAGAGCTGAACTCCAGCGGTCCGTTGCAGCTCTGCCCAACAGCGTGTTCTCGGTTCTGCGGGCAAGCACGCCCTCTTGCCTTGGCCCCGAGAGCAAAGTCCCGAGCGAGCACTCGACTCAGTGCAATGCACCCGGAAGGACGCTCTCGCTCGCCTTTCAAGGAGCGATTCCTAACAGCAGAAGCAGCAGAGGCACAAACTGCACGACGAGAGGGGACAACGTAGAACACGTCTCTGTCCTGGCACATTTGCGTGTGCGATACTTCCCTCCGGCTCTTCGGGCCTTGCGAAGCTCTGTGTACTGCGAGCGCTGCTACTCGCAGCTGAGAAGGACCGTGGAGCTAGCGGCGAATTCGGAGAGCTCTTCGCTGCACTGCGCCGCTCGCAAGCGGCTTCGTTCTTCGCCTTCTGCCGTCCGGCGAGAGCTGAACTCCAGCGGTCAGTTGCAGCTCTGCCCAACAGCGTGTTCTCGGTTCTGCGGGCAAGCACGCCCTCTTGCCTTGGCCCCGAGAGCAAAGTCCCGAGCGAGCTCTCGACTCAGTGCAATGCACCCGGAAGGACGCTCTCGCTCGCCTTTCAAGGAGCGATTCCTAACAGCAGAAGCAGCAGAGGCACAAACTGCATGACGAGAAGGGACAACGTAGAACACGTCTCTGTCCTGGCACATTTTCGTGTGCGATACTTCCCTCCGGGTCTTCGGTTCTTGCGAAGCTCTGTGTACTGCGAGCGCTGCTACTCGCAGCTGAGAAGGACCGTGGAGCTAGCGGCGAATTCGGAGAGCTCTTCGCTGCACTGCGCCGCTCGCAAGCGCCTTCGTTCTTCGCCTTCTGCAGTCCGGCGAGAGCTGAACTCCAGCGGTCAGTTGCAGCTCTGCCCAACAGCGTGTTCTCGGTTCTGCGGGCAAGCACGCCCTCTTGCCTTGGCCCCGAGAGCAAAGTCCCGAGCGAGCACTCGACTCAGTGCAATGCACCCGGAAGGACGCTCTCGCTCGCCTTTCAAGGAGCGATTCCTAACAGCAGAAGCAGCAGAGGCACAAACTGCACGACGAGAGGGGACAACGTAGAACACGTCTCTGTCCTGGCACATTTTCGTGAGCGATACTTCCCTCCGGGTCTTCGGGCCTTGCGAAGCTCTGTGTACTGCGAGCGCTGCTACTCGCAGCTGAGAAGGACCGTGGAGCTAGCGGCGAATTCGGAGAGCTCTTCGCTGCACTGCGCCGCTCGCAAGCGCCTTCGTTCTTCGCCTTCTGCCGTCCGGCGAGAGCTGAACTCCAGCGGTCAGTTGCAGCTCTGCCCAACAGCGTGTTCTCGGTTCTGCGGGCAAGCACGCCCTCTTGCCTTGGCCCCGAGAGCAAAGTCCCGAGCGAGCACTCGACTCAGTGCAATGCACCCGGAAGGACGCTCTCGCTCGCCTTTCAAGGAGCGATTCCTAACAGCAGAAGCAGCAGAGGCACAAACTGCACGACGAGAGGGGACAACGTAGAACACGTCTCTGTCCTGGCACATTTGCGTGTGCGATACTTCCCTCCGGCTCTTCGGGCCTTGCGAAGCTCTGTGTACTGCGAGCGCTGCTACTCGCAGCTGAGAAGGACCGTGGAGCTAGCGGCGAATTCGGAGAGCTCTTCGCTGCACTGCGCCGCTCGCAAGCGCCTTCGTTCTTCGCCTTCTGCCGTCCGGGGAGAGCTGAACTCCAGCGGTCAGTTGCAGCTCTGCCCAACAGCGTGTTCTCGGTTCTGCGGGCAAGCACGCCCTCTTGCCTTGGCCCCGAGAGCAAAGTCCCGAGCGAGCTCTCGACTCAGTGCAATGCACCCGGAAGGACGCTCTCGCTCGCCTTTCAAGGAGCGATTCCTAACAGCAGAAGCAGCAGAGGCACAAACTGCATGACGAGAAGGGACAACGTAGAACACGTCTCTGTCCTGGCACATTTTCGTGTGCGATACTTCCCTCCGGGTCTTCGGGCCTTGCGAAGCTCTGTGTACTGCGAGCGCTGCTACTCGCAGCTGAGAAGGACCGTGGAGCTAGCGGCGAATTCGGAGAGCTCTTCGCTGCACTGCGCCGCTCGCAAGCGCCTTCGTTCTTCGCCTTCTGCCGTCCGGCGAGAGCTGAACTCCAGCGGTCAGTTGCAGCTCTGCCCAACAGCGTGTTCTCGGTTCTGCGGGCAAGCACGCCCTCTTGCCTTGGCCCCGAGAGCAAAGTCCCGAGCGAGCACTCGACTCAGTGCAATGCACCCGGAAGGACGCTCTCGCTCGCCTTTCAAGGAGCGATTCCTAACAGCAGAAGCAGCAGAGGCACAAACTGCACGACGAGAGGGGACAACGTAGAACACGTCTCTGTCCTGGCACATTTTCGTGAGCGATACTTCCCTCCGGCTCTTCGGGCCTTGCGAAGCTCTGTGTACTGCGAGCGCTGCTACTCGCAGCTGAGAAGGACCGTGGAGCTAGCGGCGAATTCGTAGAGCTCTTCGCTGCACTGCGCCGCTCGCAAGCGGCTTCGTTCTTCGCCTTCTGCCGTCCGGCGAGAGCTGAACTCCAGCGGTCAGTTGCAGCTCTGCCCAACAGCGTGTTCTCGGTTCTGCGGGCAAGCACGCCCTCTTGCCTTGGCCCCGAGAGCAAAGTCCCGAGCGAGCACTCGACTCAGTGCAATGCACCCGGAAGGACGCTCTCGCTCGCCTTTCAAGGAGCGATTCCTAACAGCAGAAGCAGCAGAGGCACAAACTGCACGACGAGAGGGGACAACGTAGAACACGTCTCTGTCCTGGCACATTTTCGTGAGCGATACTTCCCTCCGGCTCTTCGGGCCTTGCGAAGCTCTGTGTACTGCGAGCGCTGCTACTCGCAGCTGAGAAGGACCGTGGAGCTAGCGGCGAATTCGGAGAGCTCTTCGCTGCACTGCGCCGCTCGCAAGCGCCTTCGTTCTTCGCCTTCTGCCGTCCGGCGAGAGCTGAACTCCAGCGGTCCGTTGCAGCTCTGCCCAACAGCGTGTTCTCGGTTCTGCGGGCAAGCACGCCCTCTTGCCTTGGCCCCGAGAGCAAAGTCCCGAGCGAGCACTCGACTCAGTGCAATGCACCCGGAAGGACGCTCTCGCTCGCCTTTCAAGGAGCGATTCCTAACAGCAGAAGCAGCAGAGGCACAAACTGCACGACGAGAGGGGACAACGTAGAACACGTCTCTGTCCTGGCACATTTGCGTGTGCGATACTTCCCTCCGGCTCTTCGGGCCTTGCGAAGCTCTGTGTACTGCGAGCGCTGCTACTCGCAGCTGAGAAGGACCGTGGAGCTAGCGGCGAATTCGGAGAGCTCTTCGCTGCACTGCGCCGCTCGCAAGCGCCTTCGTTCTTCGCCTTCTGCCGTCCGGCGAGAGCTGAACTCCAGCGGTCAGTTGCAGCTCTGCCCAACAGCGTGTTCTCGGTTCTGCGGGCAAGCACGCCCTCTTGCCTTGGCCCCGAGAGCAAAGTCCCGAGCGAGCTCTCGACTCAGTGCAATGCACCCGGAAGGACGCTCTCGCTCGCCTTTCAAGGAGCGATTCCTAACAGCAGAAGCAGCAGAGGCACAAACTGCACGACGAGAGGGGACAACGTAGAACACGTCTCTGTCCTGGCACATTTGCGTGTGCGATACTTCCCTCCGGCTCTTCGGGCCTTGCGAAGCTCTGTGTACTGCGAGCGCTGCTACTCGCAGCTGAGAAGGACCGTGGAGCTAGCGGCGAATTCGGAGAGCTCTTCGCTGCACTGCGCCGCTCGCAAGCGGCTTCGTTCTTCGCCTTCTGCCGTCCGGCGAGAGCTGAACTCCAGCGGTCAGTTGCAGCTCTGCCCAACAGCGTGTTCTCGGTTCTGCGGGCAAGCACGCCCTCTTGCCTTGGCCGCGAGAGCAAAGTCCCGAGCGAGCACTCGACTCAGTGCAATGCACCCGGAAGGACGCTCTCGCTCGCCTTTCAAGGAGCGATTCCTAACAGCAGAAGCAGCAGAGGCACAAACTGCACGACGAGAGGGGACAACGTAGAACACGTCTCTGTCCTGGCACATTTTCGTGAGCGATACTTCCCTCCGGGTCTTCGGGCCTTGCGAAGCTCTGTGTACTGCGAGCGCTGCTACTCGCAGCTGAGAAGGACCGTGGAGCTAGCGGCGAATTCGGAGAGCTCTTCGCTGCACTGCGCCGCTCGCAAGCGCCTTCGTTCTTCGCCTTCTGCCGTCCGGCGAGAGCTGAACTCCAGCGGTCCGTTGCAGCTCTGCCCAACAGCGTGTTCTCGGTTCTGCGGGCAAGCACGCCCTCTTGCCTTGGCCCCGAGAGCAAAGTCCCGAGCGAGCACTCGACTCAGTGCAATGCACCCGGAAGGACGCTCTCGCTCGCCTTTCAAGGAGCGATTCCTAACAGCAGAAGCAGCAGAGGCACAAACTGCACGACGAGAGGGGACAACGTAGAACACGTCTCTGTCCTGGCACATTTGCGTGTGCGATACTTCCCTCCGGCTCTTCGGGCCTTGCGAAGCTCTGTGTACTGCGAGCGCTGCTACTCGCAGCTGAGAAGGACCGTGGAGCTAGCGGCGAATTCGGAGAGCTCTTCGCTGCACTGCGCCGCTCGCAAGCGGCTTCGTTCTTCGCCTTCTGCCGTCCGGCGAGAGCTGAACTCCAGCGGTCAGTTGCAGCTCTGCCCAACAGCGTGTTCTCGGTTCTGCGGGCAAGCACGCCCTCTTGCCTTGGCCCCGAGAGCAAAGTCCCGAGCGAGCTCTCGACTCAGTGCAATGCACCCGGAAGGACGCTCTCGCTCGCCTTTCAAGGAGCGATTCCTAACAGCAGAAGCAGCAGAGGCACAAACTGCATGACGAGAAGGGACAACGTAGAACACGTCTCTGTCCTGGCACATTTTCGTGTGCGATACTTCCCTCCGGGTCTTCGGTTCTTGCGAAGCTCTGTGTACTGCGAGCGCTGCTACTCGCAGCTGAGAAGGACCGTGGAGCTAGCGGCGAATTCGGAGAGCTCTTCGCTGCACTGCGCCGCTCGCAAGCGCCTTCGTTCTTCGCCTTCTGCCGTCCGGCGAGAGCTGAACTCCAGCGGTCAGTTGCAGCTCTGCCCAACAGCGTGTTCTCGGTTCTGCGGGCAAGCACGCCCTCTTGCCTTGGCCCCGAGAGCAAAGTCCCGAGCGAGCACTCGACTCAGTGCAATGCACCCGGAAGGACGCTCTCGCTCGCCTTTCAAGGAGCGATTCCTAACAGCAGAAGCAGCAGAGGCACAAACTGCACGACGAGAGGGGACACCGTAGAACACGTCTCTGTCCTGGCACATTTGCGTGTGCGATACTTCCCTCCGGCTCTTCGGGCCTTGCGAAGCTCTGTGTACTGCGAGAGCTGCTACTCGCAGCTGAGAAGGACCGTGGAGCTAGCGGCGAATTCGGAGAGCTCTTCGCTGCACTGCGCCGCTCGCAAGCGGCTTCGTTCTTCGCCTTCTGCCGTCCGGCGAGAGCTGAACTCCAGCGGTCAGTTGCAGCTCTGCCCAACAGCGTGTTCTCGGTTCTGCGGGCAAGCACGCCCTCTTGCCTTGGCCCCGAGAGCAAAGTCCCGAGCGAGCACTCGACTCAGTGCAATGCACCCGGAAGGACGCTCTCGCTCGCCTTTCAAGGAGCGATTCCTAACAGCAGAAGCAGCAGAGGCACAAACTGCACGACGAGAGGGGACAACGTAGAACACGTCTCTGTCCTGGCATATTTTCGTGAGCGATACTTCCCTCCGGGTCTTCGGGCCTTGCGAAGCTCTGTGTACTGCGAGCGCTGCTACTCGCAGCTGAGAAGGACCGTGGAGCTAGCGGCGAATTCGGAGAGCTCTTCGCTGCACTGCGCCGCTCGCAAGCGGCTTCGTTCTTCGCCTTCTGCCGTCCGGCGAGAGCTGAACTCCAGCGGTCAGTTGCAGCTCTGCCCAACAGCGTGTTCTCGGTTCTGCGGGCAAGCACGCCCTCTTGCCTTGGCCGCGAGAGCAAAGTCCCGAGCGAGCACTCGACTCAGTGCAATGCACCCGGAAGGACGCTCTCGCTCGCCTTTCAAGGAGCGATTCCTAACAGCAGAAGCAGCAGAGGCACAAACTGCACGACGAGAGGGGACAACGTAGAACACGTCTCTGTCCTGGCACATTTGCGTGTGCGATACTTCCCTCCGGCTCTTCGGGCCTTGCGAAGCTCTGTGTACTGCGAGCGCTGCTACTCGCAGCTGAGAAGGACCGTGGAGCTAGCGGCGAATTCGGAGAGCTCTTCGCTGCACTGCGCCGCTCGCAAGCGCCTTCGTTCTTCGCCTTCTGCCGTCCGGCGAAGGCTGAACTCCAGCGGTCAGTTGCAGCTCTGCCCAACAGCGTGTTCTCGGTTCTGCGGGCAAGCACGCCCTCTTGCCTTGGCCCCGAGAGCAAAGTCCCGAGCGAGCACTCGACTCAGTGCAATGCACCCGGAAGGACGCTCTCGCTCGCCTTTCAAGGAGCGATTCCTAACAGCAGAAGCAGCAGAGGCACAAACTGCACGACGAGAGGGGACAACGTAGAACACGTCTCTGTCCTGGCACATTTGCGTGTGCGATACTTCCCTCCGGCTCTTCGGGCCTTGCGAAGCTCTGTGTACTGCGAGCGCTGCTACTCGCAGCTGAGAAGGACCGTGGAGCTAGCGGCGAATTCGGAGAGCTCTTCGCTGCACTGCGCCGCTCGCAAGCGGCTTCGTTCTTCGCCTTCTGCCGTCCGGCGAGAGCTGAACTCCAGCGGTCAGTTGCAGCTCTGCCCAACAGCGTGTTCTCGGTTCTGCGGGCAAGCACGCCCTCTTGCCTTGGCCCCGAGAGCAAAGTCCCGAGCGAGCACTCGACTCAGTGCAATGCACCCGGAAGGACGCTCTCGCTCGCCTTTCAAGGAGCGATTCCTAACAGCAGAAGCAGCAGAGGCACAAACTGCACGACGAGAAGGGACAACGTAGAACACGTCTCTGTCCTGGCACATTTGCGTGTGCGATACTTCCCTCCGGCTCTTCGGGCCTTGCGAAGCTCTGTGTACTGCGAGCGCTGCTACTCGCAGCTGAGAAGGACCGTGGAGCTAGCGGCGAATTCGGAGAGCTCTTCGCTGCACTGCGCCGCTCGCAAGCGGCTTCGTTCTTCGCCTTCTGCCGTCCGGCGAGAGCTGAACTCCAGCGGTCAGTTGCAGCTCTGCCCAACAGCGTGTTCTCGGTTCTGCGGGCAAGCACGCCCTCTTGCCTTGGCCCCGAGAGCAAAGTCCCGAGCGAGCACTCGACTCAGTGCAATGCACCCGGAAGGACGCTCTCGCTCGCCTTTCAAGGAGCGATTCCTAACAGCAGAAGCAGCAGAGGCACAAACTGCACGACGAGAGGGGACAACGTAGAACACGTCTCTGTCCTGGCACATTTTCGTGAGCGATACTTCCCTCCGGGTCTTCGGGCCTTGCGAAGCTCTGTGTACTGCGAGCGCTGCTACTCGCAGCTGAGAAGGACCGTGGAGCTAGCGGCGAATTCGGAGAGCTCTTCGCTGCACTGCGCCGCTCGCAAGCGGCTTCGTTCTTCGCCTTCTGCCGTCCGGCGAGAGCTGAACTCCAGCGGTCAGTTGCAGCTCTGCCCAACAGCGTGTTCTCGGTTCTGCGGGCAAGCACGCCCTCTTGCCTTGGCCGCGAGAGCAAAGTCCCGAGCGAGCACTCGACTCAGTGCAATGCACCCGGAAGGACGCTCTCGCTCGCCTTTCAAGGAGCGATTCCTAACAGCAGAAGCAGCAGAGGCACAAACTGCACGACGAGAGGGGACAACGTAGAACACGTCTCTGTCCTGGCACATTTTCGTGAGCGATACTTCCCTCCGGCTCTTCGGGCCTTGCGAAGCTCTGTGTACTGCGAGCGCTGCTACTCGCAGCTGAGAAGGACCGTGGAGCTAGCGGCGAATTCGTAGAGCTCTTCGCTGCACTGCGCCGCTCGCAAGCGGCTTCGTTCTTCGCCTTCTGCCGTCCGGCGAGAGCTGAACTCCAGCGGTCAGTTGCAGCTCTGCCCAACAGCGTGTTCTCGGTTCTGCGGGCAAGCACGCCCTCTTGCCTTGGCCGCGAGAGCAAAGTCCCGAGCGAGCACTCGACTCAGTGCAATGCACCCGGAAGGACGCTCTCGCTCGCCTTTCAAGGAGCGATTCCTAACAGCAGAAGCAGCAGAGGCACAAACTGCACGACGAGAGGGGACAACGTAGAACACGTCTCTGTCCTGGCACATTTGCGTGTGCGATACTTCCCTCCGGCTCTTCGGGCCTTGCGAAGCTCTGTGTACTGCGAGCGCTGCTACTCGCAGCTGAGAAGGACCGTGGAGCTAGCGGCGAATTCGGAGAGCTCTTCGCTGCACTGCGCCGCTCGCAAGCGCCTTCGTTCTTCGCCTTCTGCCGTCCGGCGAGAGCTGAACTCCAGCGGTCAGTTGCAGCTCTGCCCAACAGCGTGTTCTCAGTTCTGCGGGCAAGCACGCCCTCTTGCCTTGGCCGCGAGAGCAAAGTCCCGAGCGAGCACTCGACTCAGTGCAATGCACCCGGAAGGACGCTCTCGCTCGCCTTTCAAGGAGCGATTCCTAACAGCAGAAGCAGCAGAGGCACAAACTGCACGACGAGAGGGGACAACGTAGAACACGTCTCTGTCCTGGCACATTTGCGTGTGCGATACTTCCCTCCGGCTCTTCGGGCCTTGCGAAGCTCTGTGTACTGCGAGCGCTGCTACTCGCAGCTGAGAAGGACCGTGGAGCTAGCGGCGAATTCGGAGAGCTCTTCGCTGCACTGCGCCGCTCGCAAGCGGCTTCGTTCTTCGCCTTCTGCCGTCCGGCGAGAGCTGAACTCCAGCGGTCAGTTGCAGCTCTGCCCAACAGCGTGTTCTCGGTTCTGCGGGCAAGCACGCCCTCTTGCCTTGGCCCCGAGAGCAAAGTCCCGAGCGAGCTCTCGACTCAGTGCAATGCACCCGGAAGGACGCTCTCGCTCGCCTTTCAAGGAGCGATTCCTAACAGCAGAAGCAGCAGAGGCACAAACTGCATGACGAGAAGGGACAACGTAGAACACGTCTCTGTCCAGGCACATTTTCGTGTGCGATACTTCCCTCCGGGTCTTCGGTTCTTGCGAAGCTCTGTGTACTGCGAGCGCTGCTACTCGCAGCTGAGAAGGACCGTGGAGCTAGCGGCGAATTCGGAGAGCTCTTCGCTGCACTGCGCCGCTCGCAAGCGGCTTCGTTCTTCGCCTTCTGCCGTCCGGCGAGAGCTGAACTCCAGCGGTCAGTTGCAGCTCTGCCCAACAGCGTGTTCTCGGTTCTGCGGGCAAGCACGCCCTCTTGCCTTGGCCCCGAGAGCAAAGTCCCGAGCGAGCACTCGACTCAGTGCAATGCACCCGGAAGGACGCTCTCGCTCGCCTTTCAAGGAGCGATTCCTAACAGCAGAAGCAGCAGAGGCACAAACTGCACGACGAGAGGGGACAACGTAGAACACGTCTCTGTCCTGGCACATTTGCGTGTGCGATACTTCCCTCCGGGTCTTCGGGCCTTGCGAAGCTCTGTGTACTGCGAGCGCTGCTACTCGCAGCTGAGAAGGACCGTGGAGCTAGCGGCGAATTCGGAGAGCTCTTCGCTGCACTGCGCCGCTCGCAAGCGCCTTCGTTCTTCGCCTTCTGCCGTCCGGGGAGAGCTGAACTCCAGCGGTCAGTTGCAGCTCTGCCCAACAGCGTGTTCTCGGTTCTGCGGGCAAGCACGCCCTCTTGCCTTGGCCCCGAGAGCAAAGTCCCGAGCGAGCTCTCGACTCAGTGCAATGCACCCGGAAGGACGCTCTCGCTCGCCTTTCAAGGAGCGATTCCTAACAGCAGAAGCAGCAGAGGCACAAACTGCACGACGAGAGGGGACAACGTAGAACACGTCTCTGTCCTGGCACATTTTCGTGAGCGATACTTCCCTCCGGCTCTTCGGGCCTTGCGAAGCTCTGTGTACTGCGAGCGCTGCTACTCGCAGCTGAGAAGGACCGTGGAGCTAGCGGCGAATTCGGAGAGCTCTTCGCTGCACTGCGCCGCTCGCAAGCGGCTTCGTTCTTCGCCTTCTGCCGTCCGGCGAGAGCTGAACTCCAGCGGTCAGTTGCAGCTCTGCCCAACAGCGTGTTCTCGGTTCTGCGGGCAAGCACGCCCTCTTGCCTTGGCCCCGAGAGCAAAGTCCCGAGCGAGCACTCGACTCAGTGCAATGCACCCGGAAGGACGCTCTCGCTCGCCTTTCAAGGAGCGATTCCTAACAGCAGAAGCAGCAGAGGCACAAACTGCACGACGAGAGGGGACAACGTAGAACACGTCTCTGTCCTGGCACATTTTCGTGAGCGATACTTCCCTCCGGGTCTTCGGGCCTTGCGAAGCTCTGTGTACTGCGAGCGCTGCTACTCGCAGCTGAGAAGGACCGTGGAGCTAGCGGCGAATTCGGAGAGCTCTTCGCTGCACTGCGCCGCTCGCAAGCGGCTTCGTTCTTCGCCTTCTGCCGTCCGGCGAGAGCTGAACTCCAGCGGTCAGTTGCAGCTCTGCCCAACAGCGTGTTCTCGGTTCTGCGGGCAAGCACGCCCTCTTGCCTTGGCCGCGAGAGCAAAGTCCCGAGCGAGCACTCGACTCAGTGCAATGCACCCGGAAGGACGCTCTCGCTCGCCTTTCAAGGAGCGATTCCTAACAGCAGAAGCAGCAGAGGCACAAACTGCACGACGAGAGGGGACAACGTAGAACACGTCTCTGTCCTGGCACATTTTCGTGAGCGATACTTCCCTCCGGCTCTTCGGGCCTTGCGAAGCTCTGTGTACTGCGAGCGCTGCTACTCGCAGCTGAGAAGGACCGTGGAGCTAGCGGCGAATTCGTAGAGCTCTTCGCTGCACTGCGCCGCTCGCAAGCGGCTTCGTTCTTCGCCTTCTGCCGTCCGGCGAGAGCTGAACTCCAGCGGTCAGTTGCAGCTCTGCCCAACAGCGTGTTCTCGGTTCTGCGGGCAAGCACGCCCTCTTGCCTTGGCCGCGAGAGCAAAGTCCCGAGCGAGCACTCGACTCAGTGCAATGCACCCGGAAGGACGCTCTCGCTCGCCTTTCAAGGAGCGATTCCTAACAGCAGAAGCAGCAGAGGCACAAACTGCACGACGAGAGGGGACAACGTAGAACACGTCTCTGTCCTGGCACATTTGCGTGTGCGATACTTCCCTCCGGCTCTTCGGGCCTTGCGAAGCTCTGTGTACTGCGAGCGCTGCTACTCGCAGCTGAGAAGGACCGTGGAGCTAGCGGCGAATTCGGAGAGCTCTTCGCTGCACTGCGCCGCTCGCAAGCGCCTTCGTTCTTCGCCTTCTGCCGTCCGGCGAGAGCTGAACTCCAGCGGTCAGTTGCAGCTCTGCCCAACAGCGTGTTCTCAGTTCTGCGGGCAAGCACGCCCTCTTGCCTTGGCCGCGAGAGCAAAGTCCCGAGCGAGCACTCGACTCAGTGCAATGCACCCGGAAGGACGCTCTCGCTCGCCTTTCAAGGAGCGATTCCTAACAGCAGAAGCAGCAGAGGCACAAACTGCACGACGAGAGGGGACAACGTAGAACACGTCTCTGTCCTGGCACATTTGCGTGTGCGATACTTCCCTCCGGGTCTTCGGGCCTTGCGAAGCTCTGTGTACTGCGAGCGCTGCTACTCGCAGCTGAGAAGGACCGTGGAGCTAGCGGCGAATTCGGAGAGCTCTTCGCTGCACTGCGCCGCTCGCAAGCGGCTTCGTTCTTCGCCTTCTGCCGTCCGGCGAGAGCTGAACTCCAGCGGTCAGTTGCAGCTCTGCCCAACAGCGTGTTCTCGGTTCTGCGGGCAAGCACGCCCTCTTGCCTTGGCCCCGAGAGCAAAGTCCCGAGCGAGCTCTCGACTCAGTGCAATGCACCCGGAAGGACGCTCTCGCTCGCCTTTCAAGGAGCGATTCCTAACAGCAGAAGCAGCAGAGGCACAAACTGCATGACGAGAAGGGACAACGTAGAACACGTCTCTGTCCAGGCACATTTTCGTGTGCGATACTTCCCTCCGGGTCTTCGGTTCTTGCGAAGCTCTGTGTACTGCGAGCGCTGCTACTCGCAGCTGAGAAGGACCGTGGAGCTAGCGGCGAATTCGGAGAGCTCTTCGCTGCACTGCGCCGCTCGCAAGCGGCTTCGTTCTTCGCCTTCTGCCGTCCGGCGAGAGCTGAACTCCAGCGGTCAGTTGCAGCTCTGCCCAACAGCGTGTTCTCGGTTCTGCGGGCAAGCACGCCCTCTTGCCTTGGCCCCGAGAGCAAAGTCCCGAGCGAGCACTCGACTCAGTGCAATGCACCCGGAAGGACGCTCTCGCTCGCCTTTCAAGGAGCGATTCCTAACAGCAGAAGCAGCAGAGGCACAAACTGCACGACGAGAGGGGACAACGTAGAACACGTCTCTGTCCTGGCACATTTTCGTGTGCGATACTTCCCTCCGGGTCTTCGGGCCTTGCGAAGCTCTGTGTACTGCGAGCGCTGCTACTCGCAGCTGAGAAGGACCGTGGAGCTAGCGGCGAATTCGGAGAGCTCTTCGCTGCACTGCGCCGCTCGCAAGCGCCTTCGTTCTTCGCCTTCTGCCGTCCGGGGAGAGCTGAACTCCAGCGGTCAGTTGCAGCTCTGCCCAACAGCGTGTTCTCGGTTCTGCGGGCAAGCACGCCCTCTTGCCTTGGCCCCGAGAGCAAAGTCCCGAGCGAGCTCTCGACTCAGTGCAATGCACCCGGAAGGACGCTCTCGCTCGCCTTTCAAGGAGCGATTCCTAACAGCAGAAGCAGCAGAGGCACAAACTGCACGACGAGAGGGGACAACGTAGAACACGTCTCTGTCCTGGCACATTTTCGTGTGCGATACTTCCCTCCGGGTCTTCGGTTCTTGCGAAGCTCTGTGTACTGCGAGCGCTGCTACTCGCAGCTGAGAAGGACCGTGGAGCTAGCGGCGAATTCGGAGAGCTCTTCGCTGCACTGCGCCGCTCTCAAGCGGCTTCGTTCTTCGCCTTCTGCCGTCCGGCGAGAGCTGAACTCCAGCGGTCAGTTGCAGCTCTGCCCAACAGCGTGTTCTCGGTTCTGCGGGCAAGCACGCCCTCTTGCCTTGGCCCCGAGAGCAAAGTCCCGAGCGAGCACTCGACTCAGTGCAATGCACCCGGAAGGACGCTCTCGCTCGCCTTTCAAGGAGCGATTCCTAACAGCAGAAGCAGCAGAGGCACAAACTGCACGACGAGAGGGGACAACGTAGAACACGTCTCTGTCCTGGCACATTTGCGTGTGCGATACTTCCCTCCGGGTCTTCGGGCCTTGCGAAGCTCTGTGTACTGCGAGCGCTGCTACTCGCAGCTGAGAAGGACCGTGGAGCTAGCGGCGAATTCGGAGAGCTCTTCGCTGCACTGCGCCGCTCGCAAGCGGCTTCGTTCTTCGCCTTCTGCCGTCCGGCGAGAGCTGAACTCCAGCGGTCAGTTGCAGCTCTGCCCAACAGCGTGTTCTCGGTTCTGGGGGAAGCACGCCCTCTTGCCTTGGCCCCGAGAGCAAAGTCCCGAGCGAGCACTCGACTCAGTGCAATGCACCCGGAAGGACGCTCTCGCTCGCCTTTCAAGGAGCGATTCCTAACAGCAGAAGCAGCAGAGGCACAAACTGCACGACGAGAGGGGACACCGTAGAACACGTCTCTGTCCTGGCACATTTGCGTGTGCGATACTTCCCTCCGGCTCTTCGGGCCTTGCGAAGCTCTGTGTACTGCGAGAGCAGCTACTCGCAGCTGAGAAGGACCGTGGAGCTAGCGGCGAATTCGGAGAGCTCTTCGCTGCACTGCGCCGCTCGCAAGCGGCTTCGTTCTTCGCCTTCTGCCGTCCGGCGAGAGCTGAACTCCAGCGGTCAGTTGCAGCTATGCCCAACAGCGTGTTCTCGGTTCTGCGGGCAAGCACGCCCTCTTGCCTTGGCCCCGAGAGCAAAGTCCCGAGCGAGCACTCGACTCAGTGCAATGCACCCGGAAGGACGCTCTCGCTCGCCTTTCAAGGAGCGATTCCTAACAGCAGAAGCAGCAGAGGCACAAACTGCACGACGAGAGGGGACAACGTAGAACACGTCTCTGTCCTGGCACATTTTCGTGAGCGATACTTCCCTCCGGGTCTTCGGGCCTTGCGAAGCTCTGTGTACTGCGAGCGCTGCTACTCGCAGCTGAGAAGGACCGTGGAGCTAGCGGCGAATTCGGAGAGCTCTTCGCTGCACTGCGCCGCTCGCAAGCGGCTTCGTTCTTCGCCTTCTGCCGTCCGGCGAGAGCTGAACTCCAGCGGTCAGTTGCAGCTCTGCCCAACAGCGTGTTCTCGGTTCTGCGGGCAAGCACGCCCTCTTGCCTTGGCCCCGAGAGCAAAGTCCCGAGCGAGCACTCGACTCAGTGCAATGCACCCGGAAGGACGCTCTCGCTCGCCTTTCAAGGAGCGATTCCTAACAGCAGAAGCAGCAGAGGCACAAACTGCACGACGAGAGGGGACAACGTAGAACACGTCTCTGTCCTGGCACATTTTCGTGAGCGATACTTCCCTCCGGGTCTTCGGGCCTTGCGAAGCTCTGTGTACTGCGAGCGCTGCTACTCGCAGCTGAGAAGGACCGTGGAGCTAGCGGCGAATTCGGAGAGCTCTTCGCTGCACTGCGCCGCTCGCAAGCGCCTTCGTTCTTCGCCTTCTGCCGTCCGGCGAGAGCTGAACTCCAGCGGTCCGTTGCAGCTCTGCCCAACAGCGTGTTCTCGGTTCTGCGGGCAAGCACGCCCTCTTGCCTTGGCCCCGAGAGCAAAGTCCCGAGCGAGCACTCGACTCAGTGCAATGCACCCGGAAGGACGCTCTCGCTCGCCTTTCAAGGAGCGATTCCTAACAGCAGAAGCAGCAGAGGCACAAACTGCACGACGAGAGGGGACAACGTAGAACACGTCTCTGTCCTGGCACATTTGCGTGTGCGATACTTCCCTCCGGCTCTTCGGGCCTTGCGAAGCTCTGTGTACTGCGAGCGCTGCTACTCGCAGCTGAGAAGGACCGTGGAGCTAGCGGCGAATTCGGAGAGCTCTTCGCTGCACTGCGCCGCTCTCAAGCGGCTTCGTTCTTCGCCTTCTGCCGTCCGGCGAGAGCTGAACTCCAGCGGTCAGTTGCAGCTCTGCCCAACAGCGTGTTCTCGGTTCTGCGGGCAAGCACGCCCTCTTGCCTTGGCCCCGAGAGCAAAGTCCCGAGCGAGCACTCGACTCAGTGCAATGCACCCGGAAGGACGCTCTCGCTCGCCTTTCAAGGAGCGATTCCTAACAGCAGAAGCAGCAGAGGCACAAACTGCACGACGAGAGGGGACAACGTAGAACACGTCTCTGTCCTGGCACATTTGCGTGTGCGATACTTCCCTCCGGGTCTTCGGGCCTTGCGAAGCTCTGTGTACTGCGAGCGCTGCTACTCGCAGCTGAGAAGGACCGTGGAGCTAGCGGCGAATTCGGAGAGCTCTTCGCTGCACTGCGCCGCTCGCAAGCGGCTTCGTTCTTCGCCTTCTGCCGTCCGGCGAGAGCTGAACTCCAGCGGTCAGTTGCAGCTCTGCCCAACAGCGTGTTCTCGGTTCTGCGGGCAAGCACGCCCTCTTGCCTTGGCCCCGAGAGCAAAGTCCCGAGCGAGCACTCGACTCAGTGCAATGCACCCGGAAGGACGCTCTCGCTCGCCTTTCAAGGAGCGATTCCTAACAGCAGAAGCAGCAGAGGCACAAACTGCACGACGAGAGGGGACAACGTAGAACACGTCTCTGTCCTGGCACATTTTCGTGAGCGATACTTCCCTCCGGGTCTTCGGGCCTTGCGAAGCTCTGTGTACTGCGAGCGCTGCTACTCGCAGCTGAGAAGGACCGTGGAGCTAGCGGCGAATTCGGAGAGCTCTTCGCTGCACTGCGCCGCTCGCAAGCGCCTTCGTTCTTCGCCTTCTGCCGTCCGGCGAGAGCTGAACTCCAGCGGTCCGTTGCAGCTCTGCCCAACAGCGTGTTCTCGGTTCTGCGGGCAAGCACGCCCTCTTGCCTTGGCCCCGAGAGCAAAGTCCCGAGCGAGCACTCGACTCAGTGCAATGCACCCGGAAGGACGCTCTCGCTCGCCTTTCAAGGAGCGATTCCTAACAGCAGAAGCAGCAGAGGCACAAACTGCACGACGAGAGGGGACAACGTAGAACACGTCTCTGTCCTGGCACATTTGCGTGTGCGATACTTCCCTCCGGCTCTTCGGGCCTTGCGAAGCTCTGTGTACTGCGAGCGCTGCTACTCGCAGCTGAGAAGGACCGTGGAGCTAGCGGCGAATTCGGAGAGCTCTTCGCTGCACTGCGCCGCTCTCAAGCGGCTTCGTTCTTCGCCTTCTGCCGTCCGGCGAGAGCTGAACTCCAGCGGTCAGTTGCAGCTCTGCCCAACAGCGTGTTCTCGGTTCTGCGGGCAAGCACGCCCTCTTGCCTTGGCCCCGAGAGCAAAGTCCCGAGCGAGCACTCGACTCAGTGCAATGCACCCGGAAGGACGCTCTCGCTCGCCTTTCAAGGAGCGATTCCTAACAGCAGAAGCAGCAGAGGCACAAACTGCACGACGAGAGGGGACAACGTAGAACACGTCTCTGTCCTGGCACATTTGCGTGTGCGATACTTCCCTCCGGCTCTTCGGGCCTTGCGAAGCTCTGTGTACTGCGAGCGCTGCTACTCGCAGCTGAGAAGGACCGTGGAGCTAGCGGCGAATTCGGAGAGCTCTTCGCTGCACTGCGCCGCTCGCAAGCGGCTTCGTTCTTCGCCTTCTGCCGTCCGGCGAGAGCTGAACTCCAGCGGTCAGTTGCAGCTCTGCCCAACAGCGTGTTCTCGGTTCTGCGGGCAAGCACGCCCTCTTGCCTTGGCCCCGAGAGCAAAGTCCCGAGCGAGCACTCGACTCAGTGCAATGCACCCGGAAGGACGCTCTCGCTCGCCTTTCAAGGAGCGATTCCTAACAGCAGAAGCAGCAGAGGCACAAACTGCACGACGAGAAGGGACAACGTAGAACACGTCTCTGTCCTGGCACATTTGCGTGTGCGATACTTCCCTTCGGGTCTTCGGGCCTTGCGAAGCTCTGTGTACTGCGAGCGCTGCTACTCGCAGCTGAGAAGGACCGTGGAGCTAGCGGCGAATTCGGAGAGCTCTTCGCTGCACTGCGCCGCTCGCAAGCGGCTTCGTTCTTCGCCTTCTGCCGTCCGGCGAGAGCTGAACTCCAGCGGTCCGTTGCAGCTCTGCCCAACAGCGTGTTCTCGGTTCTGCGGGCAAGCACGCCCTCTTGCCTTGGCCCCGAGAGCAAAGTCCCGAGCGAGCACTCGACTCAGTGCAATGCACCCGGAAGGACGCTCTCGCTCGCCTTTCAAGGAGCGATTCCTAACAGCAGAAGCAGCAGAGGCACAAACTGCACGACGAGAGGGGACAACGTAGAACACGTCTCTGTCCTGGCACATTTTCGTGTGCGATACTTCCCTCCGGCTCTTCGGGCCTTGCGAAGCTCTGTGTACTGCGAGCGCTGCTACTCGCAGCTGAGAAGGACCGTGGAGCTAGCGGCGAATTCGGAGAGCTCTTCGCTGCACTGCGCCGCTCACAAGCGGCTTCGTTCTTCGCCTTCTGCCGTCCGGCGAGAGCTGAACTCCAGCGGTCCGTTGCAGCTCTGCCCAACAGCGTGTTCTCGGTTCTGCGGGCAAGCACGCCCTCTTGCCTTGGCCCCGAGAGCAAAGTCCCGAGCGAGCACTCGACTCAGTGCAATGCACCCGGAAGGACGCTCTCGCTCGCCTTTCAAGGAGCGATTCCTAACAGCAGAAGCAGCAGAGGCACAAACTGCACGACGAGAAGGGACAACGTAGAACACGTCTCTGTCCTGGCACATTTGCGTGTGCGATACTTCCCTCCGGCTCTTCGGGCCTTGCGAAGCTCTGTGTACTGCGAGCGCTGCTACTCGCAGCTGAGAAGGACCGTGGAGCTAGCGGCGAATTCGGAGAGCTCTTCGCTGCACTGCGCCGCTCGCAAGCGGCTTCGTTCTTCGCCTTCTGCCGTCCGGCGAGAGCTGAACTCCAGCGGTCAGTTGCAGCTCTGCCCAACAGCGTGTTCTCGGTTCTGCGGGCAAGCACGCCCTCTTGCCTTGGCCCCGAGAGCAAAGTCCCGAGCGAGCACTCGACTCAGTGCAATGCACCCGGAAGGACGCTCTCGCTCGCCTTTCAAGGAGCGATTCCTAACAGCAGAAGCAGCAGAGGCACAAACTGCACGACGAGAGGGGACAACGTAGAACACGTCTCTGTCCTGGCACATTTTCGTGAGCGATACTTCCCTCCGGGTCTTCGGGCCTTGCGAAGCTCTGTGTACTGCGAGCGCTGCTACTCGCAGCTGAGAAGGACCGTGGAGCTAGCGGCGAATTCGGAGAGCTCTTCGCTGCACTGCGCCGCTCGCAAGCGCCTTCGTTCTTCGCCTTCTGCCGTCCGGCGAGAGCTGAACTCCAGCGGTCCGTTGCAGCTCTGCCCAACAGCGTGTTCTCGGTTCTGCGGGCAAGCACGCCCTCTTGCCTTGGCCCCGAGAGCAAAGTCCCGAGCGAGCACTCGACTCAGTGCAATGCACCCGGAAGGACGCTCTCGCTCGCCTTTCAAGGAGCGATTCCTAACAGCAGAAGCAGCAGAGGCACAAACTGCACGACGAGAGGGGACAACGTAGAACACGTCTCTGTCCTGGCACATTTGCGTGTGCGATACTTCCCTCCGGCTCTTCGGGCCTTGCGAGGCTCTGTGTACTGCGAGCGCTGCTACTCGCAGCTGAGAAGGACCGTGGAGCTAGCGGCGAATTCGGAGAGCTCTTCGCTGCACTGCGCCGCTCGCAAGCGCCTTCGTTCTTCGCCTTCTGCCGTCCGGCGAGAGCTGAACTCCAGCGGTCAGTTGCAGCTCTGCCCAACAGCGTGTTCTCGGTTCTGCGGGCAAGCACGCCCTCTTGCCTTGGCCGCGAGAGCAAAGTCCCGAGCGAGCACTCGACTCAGTGCAATGCACCCGGAAGGACGCTCTCGCTCGCCTTTCAAGGAGCGATTCCTAACAGCAGAAGCAGCAGAGGCACAAACTGCACGACGAGAGGGGACAACGTAGAACACGTCTCTGTCCTGGCACATTTGCGTGTGCGATACTTCCCTCCGGCTCTTCGGGCCTTGCGAAGCTCTGTGTACTGCGAGCGCTGCTACTCGCAGCTGAGAAGGACCGTGGAGCTAGCGGCGAATTCGGAGAGCTCTTCGCTGCACTGCGCCGCTCTCAAGCGGCTTCGTTCTTCGCCTTCTGCCGTCCGGCGAGAGCTGAACTCCAGCGGTCAGTTGCAGCTCTGCCCAACAGCGTGTTCTCGGTTCTGCGGGCAAGCACGCCCTCTTGCCTTGGCCCCGAGAGCAAAGTCCCGAGCGAGCACTCGACTCAGTGCAATGCACCCGGAAGGACGCTCTCGCTCGCCTTTCAAGGAGCGATTCCTAACAGCAGAAGCAGCAGAGGCACAAACTGCACGACGAGAGGGGACAACGTAGAACACGTCTCTGTCCTGGCACATTTGCGTGTGCGATACTTCCCTCCGGCTCTTCGGGCCTTGCGAAGCTCTGTGTACTGCGAGCGCTGCTACTCGCAGCTGAGAAGGACCGTGGAGCTAGCGGCGAATTCGGAGAGCTCTTCGCTGCACTGCGCCGCTCGCAAGCGGCTTCGTTCTTCGCCTTCTGCCGTCCGGCGAGAGCTGAACTCCAGCGGTCAGTTGCAGCTCTGCCCAACAGCGTGTTCTCGGTTCTGGGGGAAGCACGCCCTCTTGCCTTGGCCCCGAGAGCAAAGTCCCGAGCGAGCACTCGACTCAGTGCAATGCACCCGGAAGGACGCTCTCGCTCGCCTTTCAAGGAGCGATTCCTAACAGCAGAAGCAGCAGAGGCACAAACTGCACGACGAGAGGGGACACCGTAGAACACGTCTCTGTCCTGGCACATTTGCGTGTGCGATACTTCCCTCCGGCTCTTCGGGCCTTGCGAAGCTCTGTGTACTGCGAGAGCAGCTACTCGCAGCTGAGAAGGACCGTGGAGCTAGCGGCGAATTCGGAGAGCTCTTCGCTGCACTGCGCCGCTCGCAAGCGGCTTCGTTCTTCGCCTTCTGCCGTCCGGCGAGAGCTGAACTCCAGCGGTCAGTTGCAGCTCTGCCCAACAGCGTGTTCTCGGTTCTGCGGGCAAGCACGCCCTCTTGCCTTGGCCCCGAGAGCAAAGTCCCGAGCGAGCACTCGACTCAGTGCAATGCACCCGGAAGGACGCTCTCGCTCGCCTTTCAAGGAGCGATTCCTAACAGCAGAAGCAGCAGAGGCACAAACTGCACGACGAGAAGGGACAACGTAGAACACGTCTCTGTCCTGGCACATTTGCGTGTGCGATACTTCCCTCCGGCTCTTCGGGCCTTGCGAAGCTCTGTGTACTGCGAGCGCTGCTACTCGCAGCTGAGAAGGACCGTGGAGCTAGCGGCGAATTCGGAGAGCTCTTCGCTGCACTGCGCCGCTCGCAAGCGGCTTCGTTCTTCGCCTTCTGCCGTCCGGCGAGAGCTGAACTCCAGCGGTCAGTTGCAGCTCTGCCCAACAGCGTGTTCTCAGTTCTGCGGGCAAGCACGCCCTCTTGCCTTGGCCGCGAGAGCAAAGTCCCGAGCGAGCACTCGACTCAGTGCAATGCACCCGGAAGGACGCTCTCGCTCGCCTTTCAAGGAGCGATTCCTAACAGCAGAAGCAGCAGAGGCACAAACTGCACGACGAGAAGGGACAACGTAGAACACGTCTCTGTCCTGGCACATTTGCGTGTGCGATACTTCCCTCCGGGTCTTCGGGCCTTGCGAAGCTCTGTGTACTGCGAGCGCTGCTACTCGCAGCTGAGAAGGACCGTGGAGCTAGCGGCGAATTCGGAGAGCGCTGAGCACGTAGTCAAGAAGCGAGACGTGTCCCTGCAACGCGGTCCTAAGAGCAGCTTCCTCGCGGGGGGGGCGAGCTCCGGCCACAAGACATTCTCGTCCTGGCAACGGATCTCTGTGAAGGGGGTAGGCGAAAAGCTTTCGTTTTCCATTCGAACTGCGAGAGAGGCAGACTGTTGCACGGAGCTCTGAGAACAAAGGTGCACGCCCTAGGCGGACTTGGGCAGAAGCAGCGTTCTCTAGCTCTTGGCTGCCGGCGCACTTGTGGTTGTGTGGCGCCCTTGCAGCGGCTTCTGGCCGCCGGCCAGTGAAAGCGGCTCCACGCTTGGGCGAGGGCGGTGAACGAAGCGGCACTAGTCCCGTGCTTGTGTGCACCACGTTACAGGCTACTAGGAGAGGAAGGTGGTTGACTCTCGCTTGCCTTCCCAAGTGCCCTTAGCAGTCGGAAGGAGCAAGCTGAAGCACTGCTGCTTGTGCTGCTCCTTGGTTCCCTTGCAGCCCGCTGTGAAAGCATTGGCGGTCGCTTCTAGGCGCCGAGTTGCACACAGCACCACTGTAAGTGCCGCGGAGAAGGGAAATCCAGAGTGCAGCGAGGAGCTGGACGTGGCTAACGCGCAGTAAGGAGAAGGTGAACCTAGGCACTGCCTCTTCAATCTGGCCGCCTCTGCTCTGGTAACAACTTTCGCAAGTCGGCAGAGGGAGCTGCGAGTATGTAGAACGGAGGGCAGCGAGACGCCGTGTGTTATGCGCCCTTTCAGGGCTGCTGCCAGGGGGCTAGTTTAAGTACGCTTTTTTCTTCCTCGCGTCCTTCCTCCACTATAGTCTCCTGGATTCACCTGAGACTCTTCCTAGGCATCTCCCTGATCCTTTTTGCAATGAGTCTCACATCATTCTCCTGAAGAAACTGTCTGCTTATGGTTTGCATGGGTGGGCTGTTTGCTGGGTGACAAACTGGGTGATGGCCAGGCCCACAGAGTGGTGGGAAATAGAGTTCATCCAGCTGGTCCCCAAGGCTCAGTCTTGGGCCCAGTCCTGTTTAATATCTTGCTCAGTGATCTGGACAAAGTGATAGAGTACACGCCCAGGAAGTTCACAGATGATGCAAAGTTGGCTGGTAGTGTTTTTTTCTTCTGGAGGACAGCAGGCTCTGCTTCTTCTTCCTCCTGTTCTGAGGTCGCTGCTCCCTCTTCATCCCTCATTAAGTGTGCTGATTTTGTCACTTGGATGAGAAAACAAACAATTTTAGCAACAATACTAGTGGCAGGGTACAAGAAAGGAAGAGTTCACACGAATCCCCCCCCCCCCCCCCCGCCCAACAACAGAAAATACCTGATGGCTCCTCTGCCCAGCTTACTGACTACACCGGAACCCATTGTCCCCCAAAGATACTCCCTTCTCCCTTCCCCCAGCCATGATGTGAGATGGAATAGAATAACTAAGATTAAGATTCTCCCTATGGAACTCCATCATACTTCGATTCTGGGAAAAAAAAGTTCTATCATTTCAGATCATTTGAATTTGAATTTGCATACTAAAAAGTCTAGCCAGAAACTCATGACAATATTAATAGCCCATTCTAGAATGTCCGAGATGATAGACACTTCTTTCAAGAGAATGTGATACCTCACGTGACTTCTCCAGAATTTAAATGAACAGCGGGAGTAGTCTACAAGATTCTTGCTGCCATCTGGATTTCCTGGTATTTGGCTGGTCTATGTAAACCAACCAGCTATTCAGCAGAGGGAATATTAGTGTGATACTTGATGGTATGTGAGATGGAACACAGTAATTTATGGCTTTTTGCATAGTGATGAAGCTGTAAAGAAAGCTCCGTAATGCTCAGACAAGGAGGCTGCTGGACTTCAAGCAGCAAAGGCCCAAAACGAACCAGTGAAAAGGTGTCATTGAAAAAAAAAAAAAAAGCCAGGTGGGGAGCAAAGTGATACTTAAGGGCAGTTTACTGAAAGAGGGAATCTAGTGAAAAAAAAAGTCCAAGAGTGAAGGAATAACAGAGAAAATGAAACTAAGGAAGGAAATCAATCTCAGCTAATCATTTCAGAAGCTAACAAGTTGTCATTGCAATGATGCATAAAGTGAGAAAAAATAAATATGTCTGCGCCAAAATCTGAAATATGAACTTTACTGCATTCTGTCTTCCACGGAATCATACAACAGTCTGTGATTAAAGATCATGTAGTCCAACTTCCTTGCCAGGTAGATCTTACAGTAGATCAAATTGCTCAAGACTAGCCAAACTGATAAGGAGCACTCTCAATGATGGGGCATCCACAACTTCTCTGGAACACCCGTTTGAGTGTCTCACCAGCTTCATTGTAGAAAAGTTTTTCCTTTTAGCCAATCTAAACCTAGTCTCAGTTTGAAAGCATGGCCCCTTATCCTGTCTCTGCAAACTTTCCTAAAAAGTCTTTCTCCATTTGTCTTATACCCTCTTTACATATTCAAAGGCCACAATACTGTCTCTCCAGAAACCTCTCTTCTCCAGGCTAAAAGATCCTACTTTTCACAAGAACCAGGTCATAAACTGAGATGGAAGACATCTCAGGAGATCAGATCATCCAACAGCTCAGCGTAAGAATAGCTCTGAAGTCAGATCAACTAGCTTAGGGCTGTGTCTGTTTGAATTTTGAAAATTAGCAGGACTTGAAATGCTTCAAGGAAGAGAACTCTGGGTGGCTCCAGAAACAGCCTGAGAAACTCGAGCAAACTCGAAACCTCAGAAACTACCACTGCTTTCTCTCCCTCAGCCCAAGCAGTCCCAAAGAAGAAGCGTTCCCAGCAGGCTGGGATAGCACACATATACACTACATATACGTGACAGGCATCGCCAGCAGCCACATCCTGCTCCTTTCTGTGGCTGGCAAGAGTGAGACTGGATGTTTACATGTGGGCAACCTGGGTCCCTCCAGCAGCTCACACACTCAGCCTGCCCAGTGACCCCACTGAATTCCAGTATTAGCAGTGTGCCAAGGCCACAGCACTATTCTGCTTGCTGGCACAGACCATCACACGCCTCCTAAATCAGTCAGGACTCCCCTGGTCCCACAGCCAGCACCCCACTTGCCCTCCGCCAGGCCACTGCCATTGTTCACCAACTTCTCCACTTTGATCTTTGCTGGTGCTCTCAACACTGGCACACCCAGATGTTCTGCAGCTGTTGTCTCCTGGTGGAAAGGACTTGTAAAGCCATGTTTCCTAACAGGACTTCCACAACCTTTCAAAGCAACCTTTACTGGGGTATGAACAATCTCATTCAAATGTCAACATTTCTTTTCCCGTATGTGAAATCAGAATTTCCTTCTTCCGGGCATGCCCAAAACAAGGCACAAACTACATTGTGCCTTCTGTTTCACATGCTGACTCGTTTGTAAACAATGCTAGGAGAATACCTGTTTTGATCCAAGCTAATCTCTGGCCCTTATAGTGCTTTCGGTAGTTAGTTTTGCTTTGTTATTTACTTGATGTCCCATTGAATTGTTGAATCATAAACAGACTACCTGTCTGTATAGCAGCATAGCAGTGATGAATAAATGCAAGAGAAGGAGCAAGGTGATTGTTTGCTAGACTCTTCCTAGAAACTGAGAAATCTGTTACTTAATGCTGACCACAGCAGATGGAGGAAGCATCCTACATGATGTCAAAGCAATGAAGCTGTAATCACTTTTATGATTACAGTCAAGGCACTGCTTTTGCCACCATAAGTGGAGTGCAGGGAATCTTAAAAGACGACACTCTAACTGTTGTCCATGCTCACTGAGAAAATAATGCTTTTACAGCAGAGCAGGTCTCACCGCAGCTAAATCCTGGCTTCAACTGTACACCGCCTTCAAAAAGCCCACAAAAACACAAATGAAAGGATTTGGAACCCAAGGGAATCTCGGATTGTGACATCAGCTCACTCTGGATTCTTTCCAAATTCTCAATTCCATTTTCTTCCGAGCCAATTTTCCCATCTAACTTGAGATGTAATTTATGGATTTCCAACACATCTAGTTACCTTAGAATTAGATTGCCACTAGCCAAAAAGACAGAAACAAGCAGTTAAGTGAAGACTGAAACCATGGGTGTTTAGAACAGCAAAACTTGGGCGAAACTATTCTTAAGAAAACCAAAACTTTTAGGACTTACCCATGTATTTTTGGAGGTGGAAAAAGTTTTACATCGAAAAGTCCCTAGGGAACTCTTTTCAGTGCCTGGAGAGCCGCTGTCGCTCGCCTTTCAAGGACCCATTCGTCACAGCAGAGGCAGCAGAGCACAAGATGGCCGACGAGAAGGGGCAGTGTAGAACTCTCTGTCTGTCTGTGTCTCTACTCAGTGTAGAACGTCTCTATCCTGGCACATTTTCGAGTGCGATACTTCCCTCCGGGTCTTCGGTCCTTGCGAAGCTCTATGTACTGTGAGCGCTGCTACTTGCAGCTGAGAAAGACCGTGGAGCTAGCGGCGAATTCGGAGAGCGCTGAGCACGTAGTCAAGAAGCGAGACGTGTCCCTGCAACGCGGTGCTAATAGCAGCTTCCTCGCGGCGGGGGCGAGCTCCGGCCACAAGGCATTCTCGTCCTGGCAACGGATCTCTGTGAAGGGCGTAGGCGAAAAGCTTTCGTTTTCCATTCGAACTGCGAGAGAGGCAGACTGTTGCACGGAGCTCTGAGAACAAAGGTGCACGCCCTAGGCGGGCTTGGGCAGAAGCAGCGTTCTCTAGCTCTTGGCTGCCGGCACACTGCTGGCTGTGTGGCGCCCCTGCAGCGGCTTCTGGCCGCCGGCAAGTGAAAGCAGCGCCAGGCGTGGGCGAGGGCGGTGAACGAAGCAGCACTCGTCCCGTGCTTGTGTGCACCACGTTACAGGCTACTAGGAGAGGAAGGTGGTTGACTCTCGCTTGCCCTCCCAAGTGCCCTTAGCAGTCGGAAGGAGCAAGCTGAAGCACTGCTGCTTGTGCTGCTCCTTGGTTCCCTTGCAGCCCGCTTTGAAAGCATTGGCGGTCGCTTCTAGGCGCCGAGTTGCACACAGCACCACGGTAAGTGCCGCGGAGAAGGGAAATCCAGAGTGCAGCGAGGAGCTGGACGTGGCTTACGTGCAGTAAGGAGAAGGTGAACCTAGGCACTGCCTCTTCAATCTGGCCGCCTCTGCTCTGGTAGCAACTTTTGCAAGTCGGCAGAGGGAGCCGCGAGTATGTAGAACGGAGGGCAGCGAGACGCCGTGTGTTATGCGCCTTTTCAGGGCTGCTGCCAGGGTGCTACTTTAAGAACGCCTTTTTCTTCCTCGCGTCCTTCTCGCTTCGCTCTAGCTGCATGGAGTACAGCACAGCGAAGGTGTGAGGAAGGGCTCTGCCCCAGCTTTTGCCCCGGCCTGCCTGTGCTGCGCCTTTAGCTGCACACGAGAACAACGGCATTTCTTACCCGCAAGGTAAAAAAGGCTTTAGTGTAGCCTTAGGAATGGCAAGTGCCTAGGCATTAAGTTGAGCGACCACGTATGAGGGAGTCTTTAGAGGTTTCCTCCCCCATGGCGCAGGTGTATTCTCATTCTCGTGCTGAACTGAAAAGTCCGGGCATGGCAAGACTGGCCTGCCTTGTGCAGAGACGAACACAAATGTGGGGCTATGATCCTCTGTGTTCGGAGCTCTGCTTCCGGGTGTGTGGGCCGCCATGAGCCCGCAGCAGCCGCCGAGGACAGTGTGGATTGTGGATGAGTCTGGGCTGGCCCCCCGCCCCCCCGTTGGTCTGACAGCGGCAGAAGTGGCGTAGGAGCGGCATCGCCTGAGGGCCCCATGGGGGGCGGGAAGAGAGCCGGGAGTGACTCCGAGCGACACCGGAAGCGATATCCGTAGGGCCCGGAAGGCCAGCGTTGCCATCGAGTTTGGGCGGTAGGAGGCGTCTAAGGTGCTTTGAAAGGTGGAGCTTCTTTGCTCTAGGACAGACTGGGAGAGCTGAGGGTGTCCAATCTGGAGAACAGAAGGCTCCAGGGAGATCTTCGAGCCCCTTGCAGTGCCTGCTGGGGCTCCAAGATAGCTGGGGAGGGACTTTGGAAAAGGGTCTGGACTCGCAGGACAAGGGGGAATAGCTTCAAACTGCCAGAGGGCTGGGATAGATGGGATATTGGAAAGGAATTCTTCCTTGGGTGGGTGCTGAGGCACATGTTGCTCAAAGAGGCTGTGTAGGAGCCCCATGGCAGGAAGCGTCCAGGGCCAGGCTGGAGCGGACATGGAGCAACCTGGACTAGTGGAAAAGTGTCCCTGCCCGTGTCAGGATGTGGGAAGAAGATAATTTGTCTCTAAGGTCGCTTCCAGTCCAAACCATTCTGGGATTCTAGGATTCATGGAAGGCCCTTTTCCAAGTGAAGTGTTGTATCTCTTGGCTCCCAGCTTGTAGTTGCCGGTTCTTCTGGAAGCAGGCGTGGCGAAGCAGCTGTGATGAGCCATGGGTTCTCAATAGGACGAGTGTGATATATTTGCAGAGAGGAAGGCTGCAGACAGATCTTCAAGGTCCAGGTAAAACAAGCAAAGGATTGAATAGAAGCCAAAGATTGGTTGTGTTAGTCAGTTTGCTGGCTGTTGAAATGGCCCCAGGTAATTTTCAACATTTCTAATTTGGATTTGTTTGAGTAAAAAATGAATGTGTTACCTCCAGCGTAGGCTCTCCAATGCATCTCCATGTGCTCCCATCTCTTTGTTGTATATCGGGTTCTATTAACTGAAGACAGAATCATAACACAGTAGTAAAACATTTAGAGGTGTAGTTAGCCAGCTTCAGGAGTTTTCAACTCAGCTGTTGACTTTTCTGGTAACTGTAGGCAAGGCAACACAATCCAGTTACTCCACTTTTCCTCTCTGAGGAAAAGATGATTTTTTTTTTTTTTTTTTCTCATTTTGAAAATAGCCTTGAATGAAGAGAGTTATGCACGTGGCATGTAGGATTCATTATTTTACCTTTCTCTTCTGTTGTCTTTCGCGTACTAGTCTTTTTAAAATTTTTTTGTCGCTGTTCTCCATTCAGTAGGTTTGAAAGAATTCTAATTGTTGAGATGATGGTTCTTTGAAGGCTCACTTAGCCCACCTTTTGGGTGAAGGAAAGAAGAAGACAAGGTCCTCTAGGAAGAGTAAAAAGCATACTTTCAAGAGGCATTCAGAGATGTCTGCTGATGCCACGCAATTACCGTGTAATCAGCAGAAATGTGTTGGAAAAACACCCATCAGTGACTTCACAAGAAAGCCACACTCAAGACAGGTAAAGAACAGAAGCATAAAACCCCAAAGGTATGAAATGGACAGATTTTCATTGGGAATGAGCAACTCCTGAATTCTTGGTTCTAGAACTAGGGGCTTGTAATAAATAGACTGTCTCCTTGCCAAACGTAAACTTGGTGTCATGAACTGCTCACTGCCCGTTGAAGTGCAGGGCTAGTAGACTAATATTTGCCATGGCAGGCATATTGTATGGCTTTCCTGTTAAAAAGAAATTGGTTTTGCTCATAGCAATCTAGATATGTACCCAGTCTGACACCTATTTTTTAGGCTATATTTCCAAGTAAATGGCTTCCATGATGATGCAGTAAGTTTATGTCATGAACAGGAATGAAGTGATTGCATGCATCCTTTTTTACCCTAAGCCAGCTGCTGAGTAATGAGACAGAGACTCTCACTGACGCCAAGGAGTGCCCGTGCTTTTGGGAAAAGCACTGGGCAGATAAAGCCTATTTCCACATTTCTTGCTAGCGTCTCCTTCAAAGTTCATGGGTTTGTGCATCTTTTAGAGCTGTTCTAGATGTTCTTTGTAGTTTACATGTACTAAATGTAGCAGGTATTGCTTTCATGCCGTCCTACTAGATTTGAAGTTGGGATCTACTCAGGCTTCAATGTCTCAGAAGAAGCAACGTCGATTCTTTGAATTCTACTCTTGAACGTGAGAATGCTACTTATGTAGTTAATGAATTAATTAAATCGAATTCACTTGAATGGAAAAATTGTCTTGTTCATGTAGATTTTTAACTTGGGAAATTGATATTTGAGTTCTACTTTTCATTGTTGTTGCTTTTCTGTATTCTTTGATTGCACAGATAGCAGATGTACTGACCAAGTATTGTGTGAAACTGGAGGAAATGTCCTTCCTCTTGGCAGCTGATGTTCACAAGCTCATTAACGCTAAGGCCATGGTAAATGTTTTACCTGGGGCAAGATAGCAGTCTGAATATTCCTAGAATGTCTTTCTTTCCCCAGATGAAATTCATTTTTTCTGCCTATCAATCACTGAAATATAGAAGAAATTTCTACTTGACGGGGTATTGGTTATCATTTGTGTTCTTTTCTCCCCTCATTTTCTGTAGAAGAGACAATTTTTGGTTTGTTTTTGCATGTTGTATGCTGCTTCTACTTCTGGTTTTGTTTTTTAATACACAGAATATAAACGGAGCACTGCTGGATAATGAGAGGGCAACTGCCAAGCTACTCTTGAATCGAATGAAATCAGAGCTTGAGAAAGAAAAATGGCATCAACTGAAATGGCAAGGGACTGGAAGCTCATGCAAAAGAAGTGTGGAGTTCAGAGTTTCAGGTCAGAAATTTGGCAGTCTTCTTTTGGACAATGAGCAACACCAAGAGGCTAGTGTTCACTTTTGGTTTCTGTTAAAGTAATACTTGATCATTTTTTCTTTCTACGTGATACCACGTATGATATCACATATATCATGTGATTCCATTCTACATATCTACTTTCCATCCTGCAGAGAATTTATGGCAAGTGAAGAAATACAGAATCCCCCAACTGTGAATATGGAAATGGAAAAGTTGATAAAGGAGCAGATGGTACTCAGTGAAGAGAGACTGAAGGTTTTGCAATATATCGGGTATGGCAAAAGAGGGTATAGCATAAAGGAAAACAATTGTTGCTGGAGTTAATGAAGGACTTGGCTACAAAATGCACTTTGCTTCCTGTCAATGTGTGATTGCTAAATGCAGCAGTAAGGCAGGGTCTACATCTATTTCTGTACAGCTCTTTTGAATGGAAAAAATGCATTCTTGATTTTCAGTGCCCCAGCTACACTTAATAGGTGGCGATCAGGCTCTAAAAATGGAGGAATGCAGAAGTAAATCTCGAAACATAGCAGAAATGGGCAAAGAGGGGTGGAGAGCTAGAACTTGGTGTTTTTGTCAAGGCATTTTTTTCTCCATGGCGTGGGATTTTATTTGCGGAATAAATGAAGAGAGGAGTCTGGATAGAAATCTAACGTTGCTACGTTTGAATATCCATCCTGAACACAAGACACATTGGTGTGGGTGCAATGCATTACGATCTTTACAGGGAGGTTTTTTACGGTGGATGTAGGAACCAGGTAGATGACAGTTAGTTCCTTATCGGGCAGTAAACAGTTGGCCTTGAACAACAACAATCTCAGGTTTATTTTCATTGCCAAGATGGCTGTAAATAAAAGAACGCCCAGTAGTATGGATATTCGGATTCATAATTTTATATTTGAAGTACTGACTGGTTTGTATTTTAGGATACCTGACTCTTGTTTCCTGC
Organism: Sturnus vulgaris; assembly: GCF_052056855.1. NCBI lineage: Eukaryota > Metazoa > Chordata > Aves > Passeriformes > Sturnidae > Sturnus > Sturnus vulgaris. The sequence continues at coordinate 66,801 of NW_028276403.1, forward strand.
TTTGATAGCACCCTGTTGCCTCCAACACGTGCCAAATCTGATGGAAACGAATGGTGCAGAACTCTGGAGAATTGAAACAAAAGTCTAGGTAGGTCGGGAAATCCTAAGAACAGTCTGGAATTCAAGCAATATTTTCTTTTCTCCTGGGCAACGATGAGGCAGACGGTTGCTTTGAGAGTGCATGTTTGCTCTATTCTTTGTTCCGTGTGTTGCCACATACCTTCTCAGTTGCTTGGAGGTGGCAGTAAGAGCCAAAGAAGCTGCCTGTGGCATGGCTTTCCTTTGGCCAGTACAAACACCTGTGCATGGGGAGATCTAGCAGGAACTGGCTCGGTTAGAATGAATCTGGGGGAAATCAAATGTTAATTTTGACGTGGATCCCTTCTCAGTCATACAAAAATACTCCTTTTTAACTCCTGGAGAAGAAGAGGGGAAGTATGAGAAGAAGAGGGGAAGTATTGGAGATACTTCCTTTCTCTGTGTCCTTGCAGCATGCCTTCCCGCTCTGTGTCTGCCTTCTCTTGCTCCAGAGCACATCCAGTTGGGATGTTTGTAGCCTGTATGGTAGCAAAGAAGTTGGTAGCGATTGTTAAGTACCTTGCTACTTTGAAGCGTAATGATAAACAGCTGTGTATGAAAATGTCTTGATTTCTTTGGCTGGTAATGTCTGGTGTCTGTAGGCACTGCTGGCATCTGTTCCGTGTGCTGAGATTCAGCACATGGCCTCTGTCATGTTTCCATGTCACACTGCACTGTGAAAGATGGGAATTTTGACTGTGGTCTGTTCCGTATCATTCAGACAGCCCTAATGTGGAGTGCGTGGAGAAAATGAGCATCCAGTATGAGCTGGTCGAGGGCAAATGTCAGGAGAAAGGGCAGATGTGCAAGTTGAGTGCCACAGCTTTTGGCTGTGATAGCCGTGGTCCAATGTGTCATTAAGAGTAAAGTGCGTCTGAGGATGCACCAGACAGTGAGATAACAAGTGGAATTCCTTTTTAACCTCCTCCTTACTCTGTTCAAAAAGTAAGCCATCCGTTTGGTTTCACAGTAGTAGTCGGTATTTGTGCTTGAAATGTGGAAAAGCCGTAACAAATGCCAGTAATGAAGGGAGTGCTGTCCTACATGAATGTGGAAGATGCAAGGAGCCTCAGCCCTTGTGCTAAATCTGTCTTATCTTGGGAAAGAAATTCCACCTCTGCCTCAATTTCTCCCTTTGTGTCCAACCAGATGGTATTGTTTAGTAATCTAATATGGCATGTGGGAGGCTGAATCTATCTCTGTCCATCACAAGAAAAGAAACACTACGTTTAGCCAGGCTCTCTGAAAGCCACACAGTATTTCTTCTGTGCATGTCAATAATTTGTTCTTCTTTTCCTTCAGATGACCCTGTTGGATGTGAACATTTGCACAGCAGAAGATGCTGAAGTTGTGCACTCCAACATGCTTCAGATGACTGAGAAACGAAAATGTAGGTTTGAAGAAGAAGTGGAGCACGTGGATGTACGTTTCTTTTATTTGATGACATATATCTTCATCACTCCTTGGGATTAGTCTGTTCTTCCTGTGCTCCCACCTGCAATGCCTTCTGCGTGGTAGGCTATTGATGTCACCTTAGAAAGAGGTCCATAGTGTGACAAAACACTCCAGAGAAACAGTTTGGTGTGGAAGAGTTTCATGTGGAAGTGTTCATAATTCTTGTGTTTATTATTTGTAATAGAAATAGATTGTATTTTTATGATCATTTCTATCTGAAATACATAGGATAGCGATGAATGACGTATGGCCCAGTCTGCTTAAGATCAGACTTCAGGAAGAGCTGGAAATGATCTCCCAAATGTCTTCCAATCTTTTCTATACATAAAAAAAGTCGGGCAGTTGTTTCTAAAGGGATAAATTATAGAATGTGATTTGGTGCTTTATGGTGCCAGAATAAACAGAAGTTTTGAGAATCCGCATTCTTACCAGTTTACTTGGAGACTGATTTTTTTTTACTCTCCAGATAGAAGACGCCATGTTGGATACCAGTCGTAAAATTCCAGGCAGCCTTTTATCATGTTACATATCCTCTTACTCATTCATTTCACCTTCCAGCAGTTTAGAAAGAACTTGTTCACTTGAATGTTTTTCTTTGGAGTGATTTGAAGGAGACGGCTAAATGGCCATAATCCAGGTAGAAACATAAAAACAAGGGTGTGCTATAAAGACAGGACTTCTTAATGCAAAGAGCCCTCTGAAATTCAAAATACCTGCTATAAAATTAAAAATGTAATCTTTGACTTTTAGATGGGAATTTCTCCTCTTCAGTTTCATTCTGTCAGGTGCATTTTTGCTAACTGCTTGATTCACGCTGAATGGACAGTCCTGTCTTATTGTTGGTATGGCAACAGCGATAGAGATCACTGCTGCTTTCTGTAGAAAGTGGCTGCAAGTTGCTATGACGAGATCTTGTGCAGGTCTAGAGTCTGATTGGATGTGAGGTTCTCATTGTTTCAGAACACCAACTTGGGGTGGCAGTGTCAGAGGTGTTCATTATCTAGGAAGATTTTCATAGGCGATGAGTTTTGCTGAGGTAGCTTTCTCTTCTGGGTGTAGAAGATATGTGCATAATTAACTTCCTTGAATCCTAAAGAGCTGGGGAGATTTTAGTATCTACGAAACCATTTTTACTAGCTTTTTTATGTGGCCTTAGATGATGAAAGTGATCTGGATACAATCTTAGAAAAAAGGCAAACGGTGAGCTGTGAGGAAGAGCTGAAGGAGTATTTGGAGAACACCCTTTCTTCTTGAGATCAACTTAGAACAAGGTATGAATTTGGTATGTTTTGTAAACTTAAAAGGTAGAGCATCTTTGAACATTGGTTGTACTACTTAGGCCTTGTTTTAATGCTGTTGTGTGAAGGTATGGAAAAAGAGTGCTTTTCACTTCATGTAAGAATATAGAATAATGTCCCTACTGAACAAGGTTAAGGCAAATAATGCCCACGGTTTAGGAATGGGACAAAGGAAGACTGCTATCATTCAAAAACCATAGCACATCAGTATTACTGTGCATACCGTCACATCCATGCCTTATTCAGAAGGTAAAAGTAGTAGTGCAGATTCTTGGATCACCGGAATCAGAAGTTGGTCTGCACCATCATCTCTTCACTCATAGATTTGATCTCATTCAAAGTTCTAGGAACTCAGACGTTTAAGACAGCCAAGCACCGGCAACTTTAAAAACCATCTAAAAATGGGTACAATACCGCTCTCCTTCCTGAAGATCTTAGCAGCAGCTCTGAAGCCGTAGAGGAAGCAGCACTGTTCACACACCCAGGAGGTCTTTCCTACCTGCTCGATCAGAGGCACATTAGAAGAGCAGTGTGGACCTGAGGGGCAGATGCACATACCTTCACACACCTCGCAGTGGGACTGTGGTTAGAGCTGGAGGTTTGATACTCTTCCTAATAATTTGAGCCGTTAAAACAAAGCCAGAGGTAACAGACCAAGTGAAAATACAATGCCAGGTTGCGGAAAGAGAATGTTACCTATCTGAACTCGTACAAAAATTCCCCATCATTCTCTTTGTTTAGGAGACCAAGCCAATGTCCGTGTAAATGAAAACAAGTGTGAATATTGATTTTTCTTGAATCAAGACTCAGCTTTATGTCCAAGTCAAAGGCAAATAAACCAGAAAGGCTCCGCTGAGCACAGTGCAGAACTAACATGGAAGACAGTCATTTGACCTCTTATGTAAGCAGTGTTGGTGTGGTTCCCCATCCAAAAGGAAGGATGTCAAATGCTTCTTTGGAAATATTTTAACTTCTCTGCGTTTCTTTCTTTGTAATGAACTAATCTCTAACAAGCCAGGACGTGATTGTGTTCAGTAGAAACAGATCAATGGCAACATTTAGCCTAAAGGTTTTATGAGATTGATCAGGAAGTTCGATTTAGATTTAAAGGCACTGTAGTCATATTTAATTTTATTTCTCTCCGCACTTGAGTCTCTTAAACAGGGACCTTCAATTGGACAGGAACGGGACACTGAAGCAAATTGTAATGGATGACGTAATGGCTTACCCAGAAGCATTTTGTGGGAATTGATTTCTTCTAGGTATCCATCAGCCAGCATTTTAGTGTGAAGGGAATCTTCAAACAGGTAAAACAAAAATTCCCGTTGGTTTCAAACCTGACTGCTATATTAATTTTTCACTTTGGAGAAAATTTTCATGACCTTTAAAATTCAGACTGTATCAAGTATTGTTTCAGCCATTGAAGAAAGTGCTTTTGATGGAGATAGGAGAGGGAAACCAAAACATTTCTCAGAGCCACACTTTGAGCTCTGTCCTTGTTACAAACGGCACTTGAGCAAATGCATTTGCCTTTGGAACAGAAAACGACAAGGTAACAGGCTTATCATTACGGATTTGAGTGTTCCAGGTTCTTTAGGTAGTAAGTGATCTATTCAAGATGATCTCTTCCTGAAATAGATCCATTTTGAGAAGGGATATGGATTTCTTAGAAGAAGGCAAATCCCTATGTTAAAACGGTGTGGTGGGTGTTTTTTGTTGTTGTTGTTTTGCTTTTAGAACTTGCAAGGCACAATCGACTTCATAGCTGGAGATGCAGATAAGACCACGACATTCCAAACAGGTGTTTCTTTTTGGTTGTTTTTCAATCTGTCTATCTTTGGATTGTAACCAGTAGAACTGTGCTTGAACTGGAAAGAAGTAGCGGAGGTTTCAGAAGTGGAGCATGCGGTGGAACAGTAAGCTGAGAGCATTGTGCAAGGAGAGGAAAGAGGGGAAAATGGTAAGAGTTTCCTGAGTCGGAAGGGACCCCTAGGGATCGTCAAAGTCCAACTCCTGGCCCTGCACAGACACTCCAACAGTCCCACCCTCTGCATCCCTGAGAGCATTGGCCAAACGCTCCTGGATCTCTGGCAGCCTTGGGGCTGTGCCCATTGCCTGGAGAACCTATTCAGTGCCCGACCAGCCTCTGAGGAAAAAAACCTTTCCCTGATAGCCAGCCTAATCGTCCCCTGACACAGCTCCTGGCATTCCCTTGGCTCCTGTCCCTGGTCGCAGAGAGCAGAGAGCAAAGCTGTCCCTGTGCTGCCCTTGGGAGGAGCTGAGAGGTCCCAAGTGAGGTGTGAGCTCAGTGTCCTCTCTGCAGCTGAACCAAATGCCCTGAGCCACTCTTTGTATGGCTTTCCCTCCAGCCTCTTCGCTATCCCTGTGTCCCTCCTTTGGACATTTCTCCAATAGCCTGAGGTCTTTCTGACGCTGTGGCATCCAAAATTGCCCCCAGGGCTTGAAGAGAGCGCAGTCCCAGCCCAGAGCAGAGCGGGACAATCGCCTCTCTCGAGCGAGCGGTGCCAGAAGATAGGGACAGTTGTCAAAAAATCAGCTGGAGAAAGAAATCTAACAGAGAAACGGGTGATCTTGGCACAGGAAATGGAAGAAGCAGAGGAAGAAGAAGATGAGGAGAGGATTCCTTGTAAAAGTGAAGAAAATGAGCATGCAGAACAGGGACTAAGCATTATGCAGGTAAGTGAGCAAGAGAATAAGTTTGAAAGTGAAGGCAGTTTTGTCCAAAAGAAGGAGGAATAGGAAGTCTTTTTGCTGAGAATGAATAGAAAGTTTTTTTGCATTTAGTTTGTATACGAAGCGCACAGGGCTCTAGATCCTTTTGTGGGAAAATGGAGTGTGTAAAGTTGCCAATCATTTTGGAGCGAATTTGGAGGGTTTTGGGGTCCCAGGTGAATTTTGGGTTGAATTCTGGGGATTTGGGAGTGCCCAGGTGAATTGGGGGGGGCGGGGCGGGGCGGGGATTTGGGGAGATCCAGGTGAGTTTTGAGGGGTCCCAGGTTGATTTTGGGGGAGAATTTGTGGAATTTTGGGGGATCCCGGGTAGCGAGGTTTGGGGTGAATTTGTGGAATGTGGGGAGTCCCAGTTGAATTTTAGGGGGAATTTGTGGAATTCTAGGGATCTCAGGGGAATTTTGGGGTGAATTTGGTGAATTTTAGGGTATACGTGTGAATTTTAGGGTTCTCAGGTGAGTTTTGGGAATGCCAGGCGTATTTTGGGGTGAATTCTGTCGATTTTGGGGTATCCAGGTGAGCATTTGGAAGTCGTGGGAGAATTTTGGGATGAATTTGGGGGGATGCAGGTGGATTTTCCGGGGAATTTTGGTGATTTTTGGGAGTCCCAGATGGGTCTGGGAGTGAATTTGGTGGATTTGGGGGTATCTGGGAGGGTTTTGAGGGGGATTGGAGACATTTTGGAGTGAATTTGGGAGGTGTTGGGGGGACTGGGTCTTGGGGGTGATTTGAGGGGTTTTGGGGGTTGCAGGTGGGATTTTGGGGTGAAGCCCTGGGATTTGGGGGTCCCCCGTGAATTTTGGGGTGAATTTGTGGGCTTTTGGGAGTTGCCAGGTGAGTGCTGAGCGTCCCAGGGGGGACTTCGGGGTGAATTTTGGGGATTTGGGGTTTCCCAGGTGAATTTCTGAGGTGGAAAGGTTCAAAAAGGGTTTTTTTTGAAAACAAGTTAAAGCCAGAAGGTTATTGAAAATTAATAGATGTGATGCAAGTAGGTAATATGCAGACAATACACAGCGAGACAAATCATGGGAAAAATACAGTGGTAACACATGAGTGTGTGAGGATGGGATCAGTATAGCTAAGGCTCAGTTGAAGCTGAATTTGGAAAAGCATGCCAAAACTAAGAATAATAAAGGCACCTACGGGTATTTCAGTGGGAAAAGGAAGATGAAAAGAAACCTATCACACCTCCCCTATTCCCCCCACCCCCCCCCACCCCCATAAGCCAGACAGGACTAGTGACAACAGACAAGGAGAAGGCTGAGGTACTCAACAAGTGTTGGTCTCAATTTTTACTGCCAGTCACTATTTCCACATCTCTCAGGTTATTGGACTGGTGGACTTGATTCTAACCCATAGTATCAGGTCAGCTTTCAGACCACTTGAGGAACCTGAGCATGCAAGACCATGGGACCCACCCAGAGGCATGTCAGGGCCCTGAGAGAACTGGCAGCTGTAGTTGCTAAGGTGCTTTCTCCATCATATTTGAGAAATCAAGGTAACCAGCTGAAGTCTCCAGACACTGTGTTGTATTGACTCCAGTCCTCTTGGTCTTTTTTGTAAATCTTAGAGCTCTGAGTCAATTTCTGCAGAGGATTCCCAATGCAGTTTCAAAAATGGAATCTTTGTTACTGGTCCTCATGTTGATCTTGGATATTTCCATTTTCTGCACTCCTTTATTTTCGAAACATTTGTAATGACTGAAAAGAAAGCTGAGACGAGGCATTATGCTCTTTCCAGTGATAGAAATGGACCAGTATTCTTTTCAGACAAATATAATTTTTGCTGTGTCTAAGCACATGTGCATACCTGTGTTTGATTTATGTGTCCAGGTTTTGGCAATGGGGCAGCCACAGGGCCGTCCTGAGACAATGGCCCAGGTGCTGCCCTGTCCCGCTTTCTTCCAACTGGCTCCACTTCAGGATGTCCTCCCTGCTGAGAGAAGAGGCTGGGACAGCACCTTTAGAAATGTGACTTTCTGGGGTTTTTTTTGTTTTGTTTTGTTTTGTTATTTTTAAAGTTACTAAAAACCTTCACCCTGATTTTTTGTGTTGGGTTTGGGGTTTTTTTTCAGTTTTGGGTGGGTTTTTTGGTGGGCTTTTTTGGGGGCTTTTTTTGTCTCTTTGGGGATTATTGGTTGGGGGGTTCTGTGTGTTTGTTTGGTCTGCTTTTTTTGTTTGTTTGTTTGTTTGTTTGTTTGTTTATTACGGTTTTGTAGAGTTTTTTAAGCAAATTGATTGGAAAACTGAATAGTCCTCCACTATAGTCTCCTGGATTCACCTGAGACTCTTCCTAGGCATCTCCCTGATCCTTTTTGCAATGAGTCTCACATCATTCTCCTGAAGAAACTGTCTGCTTATGGTTTGCATGGGTGGGCTGTTTGCTGGGTGACAAACTGGGTGATGGCCAGGCCCACAGAGTGGTGGGAAATAGAGTTCATCCAGCTGGTCCCCAAGGCTCAGTCTTGGGCCCAGTCCTGTTTAATATCTTGCTCAGTGTTCTGGACAAGGGCATAGAGTACACGCCCAGGAAGTTCACAGATGATGCAAAATTGGCTGGTAGTGTTTTTTTCTTCTGGAGGACAGCAGGCTCTGCTTCTTCTTCCTCCTGTTCTGAGGTCGCTGCTCCCTCTTCATCCCTCATTAAGTGTGCTGATTTTGTCACTTGGATGAGAAAACAAACAATTTTAGCAACAATACTAGTGGCAGGGTACAAGAAAGGAAGAGTTCACACGAATCCCCCCCCCCCCCCCCCCCGCCCAACAACAGAAAATACCTGATGGCTCCTCTGCCCAGCTTACTGACTACACCGGAACCCATTGTCCCCCAAAGATACTCCCTTCTCCCTTCCCCCAGCCATGATGTGAGATGGAATAGAATAACTAAGATTAAGATTCTCCCTATGGAACTCCATCATACTTCGATTCTGGGAAAAAAAATTTCTTGAAGTTCTATCATTTCAGATCATTTGAATTTGAATTTGCATACTAAAAAGTCTAGCCAGAAACTCATGACAATATTAATAGCCCATTCTAGAATGTCCGAGATGATAGACACTTCTTTCAAGAGAATGTGATACCTCACGTGACTTCTCCAGAATTTAAATGAACAGCGGGAGTAGTCTACAAGATTCTTGCTGCCATCTGGATTTCCTGGTATTTGGCTGGTCTATGTAAACCAACCAGCTATTCAGCAGAGGGAATATTAGTGTGATACTTGATGGTATGTGAGATGGAACACAGTAATTTATGGCTTTTTGCATAGTGATGAAGCTGTAAAGAAAGCTCCGTAATGCTCAGACAAGGAGGCTGCTGGACTTCAAGCAGCAAAGGCCCAAAACGAACCAGTGAAAAGGTGTCATTGAAAAAAAAAAAAAAAGCCAGGTGGGGAGCAAAGTGATACTTAAGGGCAGTTTACTGAAAGAGGGAATCTAGTGAAAAAAAAAGTCCAAGAGTGAAGGAATAACAGAGAAAATGAAACTAAGGAAGGAAATCAATCTCAGCTAATCATTTCAGAAGCTAACAAGTTGTCATTGCAATGATGCATAAAGTGAGAAAAAATAAATATGTCTGCGCCAAAATCTGAAATATGAACTTTACTGCATTCTGTCTTCCACGGAATCATACAACAGTCTGTGATTAAAGATCATGTAGTCCAACTTCCTTGCCAGGTAGATCTTACAGTAGATCAAATTGCTCAAGACTAGCCAAACTGATAAGGAGCACTCTCAATGATGGGGCATCCACAACTTCTCTGGAACACCCGTTTGAGTGTCTCACCAGCTTCATTGTAGAAAAGTTTTTCCTTTTAGCCAATCTAAACCTAGTCTCAGTTTGAAAGCATGGCCCCTTATCCTGTCTCTGCAAACTTTCCTAAAAAGTCTTTCTCCATTTGTCTTATACCCTCTTTACATATTCAAAGGCCACAATACTGTCTCTCCAGAAACCTCTCTTCTCCAGGCTAAAAGATCCTACTTTTCACAAGAACCAGGTCATAAACTGAGATGGAAGACATCTCAGGAGATCAGATCATCCAACAGCTCAGCGTAAGAATAGCTCTGAAGTCAGATCAACTAGCTTAGGGCTGTGTCTGTTTGAATTTTGAAAATTAGCAGGACTTGAAATGCTTCAAGGAAGAGAACTCTGGGTGGCTCCAGAAACAGCCTGAGAAACTCGAGCAAACTCGAAACCTCAGAAACTACCACTGCTTTCTCTCCCTCAGCCCAAGCAGTCCCAAAGAAGAAGCGTTCCCAGCAGGCTGGGATAGCACACATATACACTACATATACGTGACAGGCATCGCCAGCAGCCACATCCTGCTCCTTTCTGTGGCTGGCAAGAGTGAGACTGGATGTTTACATGTGGGCAACCTGGGTCCCTCCAGCAGCTCACACACTCAGCCTGCCCAGTGACCCCACTGAATTCCAGTATTAGCAGTGTGCCAAGGCCACAGCACTATTCTGCTTGCTGGCACAGACCATCACACGCCTCCTAAATCAGTCAGGACTCCCCTGGTCCCACAGCCAGCACCCCACTTGCCCTCCGCCAGGCCACTGCCATTGTTCACCAACTTCTCCACTTTGATCTTTGCTGGTGCTCTCAACACTGGCACACCCAGATGTTCTGCAGCTGTTGTCTCCTGGTGGAAAGGACTTGTAAAGCCATGTTTCCTAACAGGACTTCCACAACCTTTCAAAGCAACCTTTACTGGGGTATGAACAATCTCATTCAAATGTCAACATTTCTTTTCCCGTATGTGAAATCAGAATTTCCTTCTTCCGGGCATGCCCAAAACAAGGCACAAACTACATTGTGCCTTCTGTTTCACATGCTGACTCGTTTGTAAACAATGCTAGGAGAATACCTGTTTTGATCCAAGCTAATCTCTGGCCCTTATAGTGCTTTCGGTAGTTAGTTTTGCTTTGTTATTTACTTGATGTCCCATTGAATTGTTGAATCATAAACAGACTACCTGTCTGTATAGCAGCATAGCAGTGATGAATAAATGCAAGAGAAGGAGCAAGGTGATTGTTTGCTAGACTCTTCCTAGAAACTGAGAAATCTGTTACTTAATGCTGACCACAGCAGATGGAGGAAGCATCCTACATGATGTCAAAGCAATGAAGCTGTAATCACTTTTATGATTACAGTCAAGGCACTGCTTTTGCCACCATAAGTGGAGTGCAGGGAATCTTAAAAGACGACACTCTAACTGTTGTCCATGCTCACTGAGAAAATAATGCTTTTACAGCAGAGCAGGTCTCACCGCAGCTAAATCATGGCTTCAACTGTACACCGCCTTCAAAAAGCCCACAAAAACACAAATGAAAGGATTTGGAACCCAAGGGAATCTCGGATTGTGACATCAGCTCACTCTGGATTCTTTCCAAATTCTCAATTCCATTTTCTTCCGAGCCAATTTTCCCATCTAACTTGAGATGTAATTTATGGATTTCCAACACATCTAGTTACCTTAGAATTAGATTGCCACTAGCCAAAAAGACAGAAACAAGCAGTTAAGTGAAGACTGAAACCATGGGTGTTTAGAACAGCAAAACTTGGGCGAAACTATTCTTAAGAAAACCAAAACTTTTAGGACTTACCCATGTATTTTTGGAGGTGGAAAAAGTTTTACATCGAAAAGTCCCTAGGGAACTCTTTTCAGTGCCTGGAGAGCCGCTGTCGCTCGCCTTTCAAGGACCTATTCGTCACAGCAGAGGCAGCAGAGCACAAGATGGCCGACGAGAAGGGGCAGTGTAGAACTCTCTGTCTGTCTGTGTCTCTACTCAGTGTAGAACGTCTCTATCCTGGCACATTTTCGAGTGCGATACTTCCCTCCGGGTCTTCGGTCCTTGCGAAGCTCTATGTACTGTGAGCGCTGCTACTTGCAGCTGAGAAAGACCGTGGAGCTAGCGGCGAATTCGGAGAGCGCTGAGCACGTAGTCAAGAAGCGAGACGTGTCCCTGCAACGCGGTGCTAATAGCAGCTTCCTCGCGGCGGGGGGGAGCTCCGGCCACAAGGCATTCTCGTCCTGGCAACGGATCTCTGTGAAGGGGGTAGGCGAAAAGCTTTCGTTTTCCATTCGAACTGCGAGAGAGGCAGACTGTTGCACGGAGCTCTGAGAACAAAGGTGCACGCCCTAGGCGGGCTTGGGCAGAAGCAGCGTTCTCTAGCTCTTGGCTGCCGGCGCACTTGTGGTTGTGTGGCGCCCTTGCAGCGGCTTCTGGCCGCCGGCAAGTGAAAGCAGCGCCAGGCGTGGGCGAGGGCGGTGAACGAAGCAGCACTCGTCCCGTGCTTGTGTGCACCACGTTACAGGCTACTAGGAGAGGAAGGTGGTTGACTCTCGCTTGCCCTCCCAAGTGCCCTTAGCAGTCGGAAGGAGCAAGCTGAAGCACTGCTGCTTGTGCTGCTCCTTGGTTCCCTTGCAGCCCGCTCTGAAAGCATTGGCGGTCGCTTCTAGGCGCCGAGTTGCACACAGCACCACGGTAAGTGCCGCGGAGAAGGGAAATCCAGAGTGCAGCGAGGAGCTGGACGTGGCTAACGCGCAGTAAGGAGAAGGTGAACCTAGGCACTGCCTCTTCAATCTGGCCGCCTCTGCTCTGGTAACAACTTTCGCAAGTCGGCAGAGGGAGCTGCGAGTATGTAGAACGGAGGGCAGCGAGACGCCGTGTGTTATGCGCCCTTTCAGGGCTGCTGCCAGGGGGCTAGTTTAAGTACGCTTTTTTCTTCCTCGCGTCCTTCTCGCTTCGCTCTAGCTGCATGGAGTACAGTACAGCGAAGGAGTGAGGAGGGGCAGTGCCGCAGCTTTGGCCCTGGCGTGCAACGGCTGTGTGCTGCTTTTCCAAGCAGAAAGACCACTGAGAAGTGAAAGCGATAGTGAAGGAGCTCTTTGACTGCTCGTGTGCTCTTCGCTGCACTGCGCCGCTCGCAAGCGGCTTCGTTCTTCGCCTTCTGCCGTCCGGCGAGAGCTGAACTCCAGCGGTCAGTTGCAGCTCTGCCCAACAGCGTGTTCTCAGTTCTGCGGGCAAGCACGCCCTCTTGCCTTGGCCCCGAGAGCAAAGTCCCGAGCGAGCACTCGACTCAGTGCAATGCACCCAGAAAGACGCTCTCGCTCGCCTTTCAAGGAGCGATTCCTAACAGCAGAAGCAGCAGAGGCACAAACTGGACGACGAGAGGGGACAACGTAGAACACGTCTCTGTCCTGGCACATTTGCGTGTGCGATACTTCCCTCCGGCTCTTCGGGCCTTGCGAAGCTCTGTGTACTGCGAGCGCTGCTACTCGCAGCTGAGAAGGACCGTGGAGCTAGCGGCGAATTCGGAGAGCTCTTCGCTGCACTGCGCCGCTCGCAAGCGCCTTCGTTCTTCGCCTTCTGCCGTCCGGCGAGAGCTGAACTCCAGCGGTCCGTTGCAGCTCTGCCCAACAGCGTGTTCTCGGTTCTGCGGGCAAGCACGCCCTCTTGCCTTGGCCCCGAGAGCAAAGTCCCGAGCGAGCACTCGACTCAGTGCAATGCACCCGGAAGGACGCTCTCGCTCGCCTTTCAAGGAGCGATTCCTAACAGCAGAAGCAGCAGAGGCACAAACTGCACGACGAGAGGGGACAACGTAGAACACGTCTCTGTCCTGGCACATTTGCGTGTGCGATACTTCCCTCCGGCTCTTCGGGCCTTGCGAAGCTCTGTGTACTGCGAGCGCTGCTACTCGCAGCTGAGAAGGACCGTGGAGCTAGCGGCGAATTCGGAGAGCTCTTCGCTGCACTGCGCCGCTCGCAAGCGCCTTCGTTCTTCGCCTTCTGCCGTCCGGCGAGAGCTGAACTCCAGCGGTCAGTTGCAGCTCTGCCCAACAGCGTGTTCTCGGTTCTGCGGGCAAGCACGCCCTCTTGCCTTGGCCCCGAGAGCAAAGTCCCGAGCGAGCACTCGACTCAGTGCAATGCACCCGGAAGGACGCTCTCGCTCGCCTTTCAAGGAGCGATTCCTAACAGCAGAAGCAGCAGAGGCACAAACTGCACGACGAGAGGGGACAATGTAGAACGCGTCTCTGTCCTGGCACATTTTCGTGAGCGATACTTCCCTCCGGCTCTTCGGGCCTTGCGAAGCTCTGTGTACTGCGAGCGCTGCTACTCGCAGCTGAGAAGGACCGTGGAGCTAGCGGCGAATTCGTAGAGCTCTTCGCTGCACTGCGCCGCTCGCAAGCGGCTTCGTTCTTCGCCTTCTGCCGTCCGGCGAGAGCTGAACTCCAGCGGTCAGTTGCAGCTCTGCCCAACAGCGTGTTCTCGGTTCTGCGGGCAAGCACGCCCTCTTGCCTTGGCCGCGAGAGCAAAGTCCCGAGCGAGCACTCGACTCAGTGCAATGCACCCGGAAGGACGCTCTCGCTCGCCTTTCAAGGAGCGATTCCTAACAGCAGAAGCAGCAGAGGCACAAACTGCACGACGAGAGGGGACAACGTAGAACACGTCTCTGTCCTGGCACATTTTCGTGAGCGATACTTCCCTCCGGGTCTTCGGGCCTTGCGAAGCTCTGTGTACTGCGAGCGCTGCTACTCGCAGCTGAGAAGGACCGTGGAGCTAGCGGCGAATTCGTAGAGCTCTTCGCTGCACTGCGCCGCTCGCAAGCGGCTTCGTTCTTCGCCTTCTGCCGTCCGGCGAGAGCTGAACTCCAGCGGTCCGTTGCAGCTCTGCCCAACAGCGTGTTCTCGGTTCTGCGGGCAAGCACGCCCTCTTGCCTTGGCCCCGAGAGCAAAGTCCCGAGCGAGCACTCGACTCAGTGCAATGCACCCGGAAGGACGCTCTCGCTCGCCTTTCAAGGAGCGATTCCTAACAGCAGAAGCAGCAGAGGCACAAACTGCACGACGAGAGGGGACAACGTAGAACACGTCTCTGTCCTGGCACATTTGCGTGTGCGATACTTCCCTCCGGCTCTTCGGGCCTTGCGAAGCTCTGTGTACTGCGAGCGCTGCTACTCGCAGCTGAGAAGGACCGTGGAGCTAGCGGCGAATTCGGAGAGCTCTTCGCTGCACTGCGCCGCTCGCAAGCGCCTTCGTTCTTCGCCTTCTGCCGTCCGGCGAGAGCTGAACTCCAGCGGTCAGTTGCAGCTCTGCCCAACAGCGTGTTCTCGGTTCTGCGGGCAAGCACGCCCTCTTGCCTTGGCCCCGAGAGCAAAGTCCCGAGCGAGCACTCGACTCAGTGCAATGCACCCGGAAGGACGCTCTCGCTCGCCTTTCAAGGAGCGATTCCTAACAGCAGAAGCAGCAGAGGCACAAACTGCACGACGAGAGGGGACAACGTAGAACACGTCTCTGTCCTGGCACATTTGCGTGTGCGATACTTCCCTCCGGCTCTTCGGGCCTTGCGAAGCTCTGTGTACTGCGAGCGCTGCTACTCGCAGCTGAGAAGGACCGTGGAGCTAGCGGCGAATTCGGAGAGCTCTTCGCTGCACTGCGCCGCTCGCAAGCGGCTTCGTTCTTCGCCTTCTGCCGTCCGGCGAGAGCTGAACTCCAGCGGTCCGTTGCAGCTCTGCCCAACAGCGTGTTCTCGGTTCTGCGGGCAAGCACGCCCTCTTGCCTTGGCCCCGAGAGCAAAGTCCCGAGCGAGCACTCGACTCAGTGCAATGCACCCGGAAGGACGCTCTCGCTCGCCTTTCAAGGAGCGATTCCTAACAGCAGAAGCAGCAGAGGCACAAACTGCACGACGAGAGGGGACAACGTAGAACACGTCTCTGTCCTGGCACATTTGCGTGTGCGATACTTCCCTCCGGCTCTTCGGGCCTTGCGAAGCTCTGTGTACTGCGAGCGCTGCTACTCGCAGCTGAGAAGGACCGTGGAGCTAGCGGCGAATTCGGAGAGCTCTTCGCTGCACTGCGCCGCTCGCAAGCGCCTTCGTTCTTCGCCTTCTGCCGTCCGGCGAGAGCTGAACTCCAGCGGTCAGTTGCAGCTCTGCCCAACAGCGTGTTCTCGGTTCTGCGGGCAAGCACGCCCTCTTGCCTTGGCCCCGAGAGCAAAGTCCCGAGCGAGCACTCGACTCAGTGCAATGCACCCGGAAGGACGCTCTCGCTCGCCTTTCAAGGAGCGATTCCTAACAGCAGAAGCAGCAGAGGCACAAACTGCACGACGAGAGGGGACAATGTAGAACGCGTCTCTGTCCTGGCACATTTTCGTGAGCGATACTTCCCTCCGGCTCTTCGGGCCTTGCGAAGCTCTGTGTACTGCGAGCGCTGCTACTCGCAGCTGAGAAGGACCGTGGAGCTAGCGGCGAATTCGTAGAGCTCTTCGCTGCACTGCGCCGCTCGCAAGCGGCTTCGTTCTTCGCCTTCTGCCGTCCGGCGAGAGCTGAACTCCAGCGGTCAGTTGCAGCTCTGCCCAACAGCGTGTTCTCGGTTCTGCGGGCAAGCACGCCCTCTTGCCTTGGCCGCGAGAGCAAAGTCCCGAGCGAGCACTCGACTCAGTGCAATGCACCCGGAAGGACGCTCTCGCTCGCCTTTCAAGGAGCGATTCCTAACAGCAGAAGCAGCAGAGGCACAAACTGCACGACGAGAGGGGACAACGTAGAACACGTCTCTGTCCTGGCACATTTTCGTGAGCGATACTTCCCTCCGGGTCTTCGGGCCTTGCGAAGCTCTGTGTACTGCGAGCGCTGCTACTCGCAGCTGAGAAGGACCGTGGAGCTAGCGGCGAATTCGTAGAGCTCTTCGCTGCACTGCGCCGCTCGCAAGCGGCTTCGTTCTTCGCCTTCTGCCGTCCGGCGAGAGCTGAACTCCAGCGGTCAGTTGCAGCTCTGCCCAACAGCGTGTTCTCGGTTCTGCGGGCAAGCACGCCCTCTTGCCTTGGCCCCGAGAGCAAAGTCCCGAGCGAGCACTCGACTCAGTGCAATGCACCCGGAAGGACGCTCTCGCTCGCCTTTCAAGGAGCGATTCCTAACAGCAGAAGCAGCAGAGGCACAAACTGCACGACGAGAGGGGACAACGTAGAACACGTCTCTGTCCTGGCACATTTGCGTGTGCGATACTTCCCTCCGGCTCTTCGGGCCTTGCGAAGCTCTGTGTACTGCGAGCGCTGCTACTCGCAGCTGAGAAGGACCGTGGAGCTAGCGGCGAATTCGGAGAGCTCTTCGCTGCACTGCGCCGCTCGCAAGCGCCTTCGTTCTTCGCCTTCTGCCGTCCGGCGAGAGCTGAACTCCAGCGGTCAGTTGCAGCTCTGCCCAACAGCGTGTTCTCGGTTCTGCGGGCAAGCACGCCCTCTTGCCTTGGCCCCGAGAGCAAAGTCCCGAGCGAGCACTCGACTCAGTGCAATGCACCCGGAAGGACGCTCTCGCTCGCCTTTCAAGGAGCGATTCCTAACAGCAGAAGCAGCAGAGGCACAAACTGCACGACGAGAGGGGACAACGTAGAACACGTCTCTGTCCTGGCACATTTTCGTGAGCGATACTTCCCTCCGGGTCTTCGGGCCTTGCGAAGCTCTGTGTACTGCGAGCGCTGCTACTCGCAGCTGAGAAGGACCGTGGAGCTAGCGGCGAATTCGTAGAGCTCTTCGCTGCACTGCGCCGCTCGCAAGCGGCTTCGTTCTTCGCCTTCTGCCGTCCGGCGAGAGCTGAACTCCAGCGGTCAGTTGCAGCTCTGCCCAACAGCGTGTTCTCGGTTCTGCGGGCAAGCACGCCCTCTTGCCTTGGCCCCGAGAGCAAAGTCCCGAGCGAGCACTCGACTCAGTGCAATGCACCCGGAAGGACGCTCTCGCTCGCCTTTCAAGGAGCGATTCCTAACAGCAGAAGCAGCAGAGGCACAAACTGCACGACGAGAGGGGACAACGTAGAACACGTCTCTGTCCTGGCACATTTTCGTGAGCGATACTTCCCTCCGGGTCTTCGGGCCTTGCGAAGCTCTGTGTACTGCGAGCGCTGCTACTCGCAGCTGAGAAGGACCGTGGAGCTAGCGGCGAATTCGTAGAGCTCTTCGCTGCACTGCGCCGCTCGCAAGCGGCTTCGTTCTTCGCCTTCTGCCGTCCGGCGAGAGCTGAACTCCAGCGGTCAGTTGCAGCTCTGCCCAACAGCGTGTTCTCGGTTCTGCGGGCAAGCACGCCCTCTTGCCTTGGCCCCGAGAGCAAAGTCCCGAGCGAGCACTCGACTCAGTGCAATGCACCCGGAAGGACGCTCTCGCTCGCCTTTCAAGGAGCGATTCCTAACAGCAGAAGCAGCAGAGGCACAAACTGCACGACGAGAGGGGACAACGTAGAACACGTCTCTGTCCTGGCACATTTGCGTGTGCGATACTTCCCTCCGGCTCTTCGGGCCTTGCGAAGCTCTGTGTACTGCGAGCGCTGCTACTCGCAGCTGAGAAGGACCGTGGAGCTAGCGGCGAATTCGGAGAGCTCTTCGCTGCACTGCGCCGCTCGCAAGCGCCTTCGTTCTTCGCCTTCTGCCGTCCGGCGAGAGCTGAACTCCAGCGGTCAGTTGCAGCTCTGCCCAACAGCGTGTTCTCGGTTCTGCGGGCAAGCACGCCCTCTTGCCTTGGCCGCGAGAGCAAAGTCCCGAGCGAGCACTCGACTCAGTGCAATGCACCCGGAAGGACGCTCTCGCTCGCCTTTCAAGGAGCGATTCCTAACAGCAGAAGCAGCAGAGGCACAAACTGCACGACGAGAGGGGACAACGTAGAACACGTCTCTGTCCTGGCACATTTGCGTGTGCGATACTTCCCTCCGGCTCTTCGGGCCTTGCGAAGCTCTGTGTACTGCGAGCGCTGCTACTCGCAGCTGAGAAGGACCGTGGAGCTAGCGGCGAATTCGGAGAGCTCTTCGCTGCACTGCGCCGCTCGCAAGCGCCTTCGTTCTTCGCCTTCTGCCGTCCGGCGAGAGCTGAACTCCAGCGGTCAGTTGCAGCTCTGCCCAACAGCGTGTTCTCGGTTCTGCGGGCAAGCACGCCCTCTTGCCTTGGCCGCGAGAGCAAAGTCCCGAGCGAGCACTCGACTCAGTGCAATGCACCCGGAAGGACGCTCTCGCTCGCCTTTCAAGGAGCGATTCCTAACAGCAGAAGCAGCAGAGGCACAAACTGCACGACGAGAAGGGACAACGTAGAACACGTCTCTGTCCTGGCACATTTTCGTGAGCGATACTTCCCTCCGGCTCTTCGGGCCTTACGAAGCTCTGTGTACTGCGAGCGCTGCTACTCGCAGCTGAGAAGGACCGTGGAGCTAGCGGCGAATTCGGAGAGCTCTTCGCTGCACTGCGCCGCTCGCAAGCGGCTTCGTTCTTCGCCTTCTGCCGTCCGGCGAGAGCTGAACTCCAGCGGTCAGTTGCAGCTCTGCCCAACAGCGTGTTCTCAGTTCTGCGGGCAAGCACGCCCTCTTGCCTTGGCCCCGAGTGCAAAGTCCCGAGCGAGCACTCGACTCAGTGCAATGCACCCGGAAGGACGCTCTCGCTCGCCTTTCAAGGAGCGATTCCTAACAGCAGAAGCAGCAGAGGCACAAACTGCACGACGAGAAGGGACAACGTAGAACACGTCTCTGTCCTGGCACATTTGCGTGCGCGATACTTCCCTCCGGGTCTTCGGGCCTTGCGAAGCTCTGTGTACTGCGAGCGCTGCTACTCGCAGCTGAGAAGGACCGTGGAGCTAGCGGCGAATTCGGAGAGCTCTTCGCTGCACTGCGCCGCTCGCAAGCGGCTTCGTTCTTCGCCTTCTGCCGTCCGGCGAGAGCTGAACTCCAGCGGTCCGTTGCAGCTCTGCCCAACAGCGTGTTCTCGGTTCTGCGGGCAAGCACGCCCTCTTGCCTTGGCCGCGAGAGCAAAGTCCCGAGCGAGCACTCGACTCAGTGCAATGCACCCGGAAGGACGCTCTCGCTCGCCTTTCAAGGAGCGATTCCTAACAGCAGAAGCAGCAGAGGCACAAACTGCACGACGAGAGGGGACACCGTAGAACACGTCTCTGTCCTGGCACATTTTCGTGCGCGATACTTCCCTCCGGGTCTTCGGGCCTTGCGAAGCTCTGTGTACTGCGAGCGCTGCTACTCGCAGCTGAGAAGGACCGTGGAGCTAGCGGCGAATTCGGAGAGCTCTTCGCTGCACTGCGCCGCTCGCAAGCGGCTTCGTTCTTCGCCTTCTGCCGTCCGGCGAGAGCTGAACTCCAGCGGTCCGTTGCAGCTCTGCCCAACAGCGTGTTCTCGGTTCTGCGGGCAAGCACGCCCTCTTGCCTTGGCCGCGAGAGCAAAGTCCCGAGCGAGCACTCGACTCAGTGCAATGCACCCGGAAGGACGCTCTCGCTCGCCTTTCAAGGAGCGATTCCTAACAGCAGAAGCAGCAGAGGCACAAACTGCACGACGAGAGGGGACAACGTAGAACACGTCTCTGTCCTGGCACATTTTCGTGTGCGATACTTCCCTCCGGCTCTTCGGGCCTTGCGAAGCTCTGTGTACTGCGAGCGCTGCTACTCGCAGCTGAGAAGGACCGTGGAGCTAGCGGCGAATTCGGAGAGCTCTTCGCTGCACTGCGCCGCTCGCAAGCGGCTTCGTTCTTCGCCTTCTGCCGTCCGGCGAGAGCTGAACTCCAGCGGTCCGTTGCAGCTCTGCCCAACAGCGTGTTCTCGGTTCTGCGGGCAAGCACGCCCTCTTGCCTTGGCCCCGAGAGCAAAGTCCCGAGCGAGCACTCGACTCAGTGCAATGCACCCGGAAGGACGCTCTCGCTCGCCTTTCAAGGAGCGATTCCTAACAGCAGAAGCAGCAGAGGCACAAACTGCACGACGAGAGGGGACAACGTAGAACACGTCTCTGTCCTGGCACATTTGCGTGTGCGATACTTCCCTCCGGCTCTTCGGGCCTTGCGAAGCTCTGTGTACTGCGAGCGCTGCTACTCGCAGCTGAGAAGGACCGTGGAGCTAGCGGCGAATTCGGAGAGCTCTTCGCTGCACTGCGCCGCTCGCAAGCGGCTTCGTTCTTCGCCTTCTGCCGTCCGGCGAGAGCTGAACTCCAGCGGTCAGTTGCAGCTCTGCCCAACAGCGTGTTCTCGGTTCTGCGGGCAAGCACGCCCTCTTGCCTTGGCCGCGAGAGCAAAGTCCCGAGCGAGCACTCGACTCAGTGCAATGCACCCGGAAGGACGCTCTCGCTCGCCTTTCAAGGAGCGATTCCTAACAGCAGAAGCAGCAGAGGCACAAACTGCACGACGAGAGGGGACAACGTAGAACACGTCTCTGTCCTGGCACATTTTCGTGAGCGATACTTCCCTCCGGGTCTTCGGGCCTTGCGAAGCTCTGTGTACTGCGAGCGCTGCTACTCGCAGCTGAGAAGGACCGTGGAGCTAGCGGCGAATTCGTAGAGCTCTTCGCTGCACTGCGCCGCTCGCAAGCGCCTTCGTTCTTCGCCTTCTGCCGTCCGGCGAGAGCTGAACTCCAGCGGTCAGTTGCAGCTCTGCCCAACAGCGTGTTCTCGGTTCTGCGGGCAAGCACGCCCTCTTGCCTTGGCCCCGAGAGCAAAGTCCCGAGCGAGCACTCGACTCAGTGCAATGCACCCGGAAGGACGCTCTCGCTCGCCTTTCAAGGAGCGATTCCTAACAGCAGAAGCAGCAGAGGCACAAACTGCACGACGAGAGGGGACAACGTAGAACACGTCTCTGTCCTGGCACATTTGCGTGTGCGATACTTCCCTCCGGCTCTTCGGGCCTTGCGAAGCTCTGTGTACTGCGAGCGCTGCTACTCGCAGCTGAGAAGGACCGTGGAGCTAGCGGCGAATTCGGAGAGCTCTTCGCTGCACTGCGCCGCTCGCAAGCGCCTTCGTTCTTCGCCTTCTGCCGTCCGGCGAGAGCTGAACTCCAGCGGTCAGTTGCAGCTCTGCCCAACAGCGTGTTCTCGGTTCTGCGGGCAAGCACGCCCTCTTGCCTTGGCCCCGAGAGCAAAGTCCCGAGCGAGCACTCGACTCAGTGCAATGCACCCGGAAGGACGCTCTCGCTCGCCTTTCAAGGAGCGATTCCTAACAGCAGAAGCAGCAGAGGCACAAACTGCACGACGAGAGGGGACAACGTAGAACACGTCTCTGTCCTGGCACATTTTCGTGAGCGATACTTCCCTCCGGGTCTTCGGGCCTTGCGAAGCTCTGTGTACTGCGAGCGCTGCTACTCGCAGCTGAGAAGGACCGTGGAGCTAGCGGCGAATTCGTAGAGCTCTTCGCTGCACTGCGCCGCTCGCAAGCGGCTTCGTTCTTCGCCTTCTGCCGTCCGGCGAGAGCTGAACTCCAGCGGTCAGTTGCAGCTCTGCCCAACAGCGTGTTCTCGGTTCTGCGGGCAAGCACGCCCTCTTGCCTTGGCCCCGAGAGCAAAGTCCCGAGCGAGCACTCGACTCAGTGCAATGCACCCGGAAGGACGCTCTCGCTCGCCTTTCAAGGAGCGATTCCTAACAGCAGAAGCAGCAGAGGCACAAACTGCACGACGAGAGGGGACAACGTAGAACACGTCTCTGTCCTGGTACATTTTCGTGAGCGATACTTCCCTCCGGGTCTTCGGGCCTTGCGAAGCTCTGTGTACTGCGAGCGCTGCTACTCGCAGCTGAGAAGGACCGTGGAGCTAGCGGCGAATTCGTAGAGCTCTTCGCTGCACTGCGCCGCTCGCAAGCGGCTTCGTTCTTCGCCTTCTGCCGTCCGGCGAGAGCTGAACTCCAGCGGTCAGTTGCAGCTCTGCCCAACAGCGTGTTCTCGGTTCTGCGGGCAAGCACGCCCTCTTGCCTTGGCCCCGAGAGCAAAGTCCCGAGCGAGCACTCGACTCAGTGCAATGCACCCGGAAGGACGCTCTCGCTCGCCTTTCAAGGAGCGATTCCTAACAGCAGAAGCAGCAGAGGCACAAACTGCACGACGAGAGGGGACAACGTAGAACACGTCTCTGTCCTGGCACATTTGCGTGTGCGATACTTCCCTCCGGCTCTTCGGGCCTTGCGAAGCTCTGTGTACTGCGAGCGCTGCTACTCGCAGCTGAGAAGGACCGTGGAGCTAGCGGCGAATTCGGAGAGCTCTTCGCTGCACTGCGCCGCTCGCAAGCGCCTTCGTTCTTCGCCTTCTGCCGTCCGGCGAGAGCTGAACTCCAGCGGTCAGTTGCAGCTCTGCCCAACAGCGTGTTCTCGGTTCTGCGGGCAAGCACGCCCTCTTGCCTTGGCCGCGAGAGCAAAGTCCCGAGCGAGCACTCGACTCAGTGCAATGCACCCGGAAGGACGCTCTCGCTCGCCTTTCAAGGAGCGATTCCTAACAGCAGAAGCAGCAGAGGCACAAACTGCACGACGAGAGGGGACAACGTAGAACACGTCTCTGTCCTGGCACATTTGCGTGTGCGATACTTCCCTCCGGCTCTTCGGGCCTTGCGAAGCTCTGTGTACTGCGAGCGCTGCTACTCGCAGCTGAGAAGGACCGTGGAGCTAGCGGCGAATTCGGAGAGCTCTTCGCTGCACTGCGCCGCTCGCAAGCGGCTTCGTTCTTCGCCTTCTGCCGTCCGGCGAGAGCTGAACTCCAGCGGTCAGTTGCAGCTCTGCCCAACAGCGTGTTCTCGGTTCTGCGGGCAAGCACGCCCTCTTGCCTTGGCCGCGAGAGCAAAGTCCCGAGCGAGCACTCGACTCAGTGCAATGCACCCGGAAGGACGCTCTCGCTCGCCTTTCAAGGAGCGATTCCTAACAGCAGAAGCAGCAGAGGCACAAACTGCACGACGAGAGGGGACAACGTAGAACACGTCTCTGTCCTGGCACATTTTCGTGAGCGATACTTCCCTCCGGCTCTTCGGGCCTTACGAAGCTCTGTGTACTGCGAGCGCTGCTACTCGCAGCTGAGAAGGACCGTGGAGCTAGCGGCGAATTCGGAGAGCTCTTCGCTGCACTGCGCCGCTCGCAAGCGGCTTCGTTCTTCGCCTTCTGCCGTCCGGCGAGAGCTGAACTCCAGCGGTCAGTTGCAGCTCTGCCCAACAGCGTGTTCTCGGTTCTGCGGGCAAGCACGCCCTCTTGCCTTCGCCCCGAGTGCAAAGTCCCGAGCGAGCACTCGACTCAGTGCAATGCACCCGGAAGGACGCTCTCGCTCGCCTTTCAAGGAGCGATTCCTAACAGCAGAAGCAGCAGAGGCACAAACTGCACGACGAGAAGGGACAACGTAGAACACGTCTCTGTCCTGGCACATTTGCGTGCGCGATACTTCCCTCCGGGTCTTCGGGCCTTGCGAAGCTCTGTGTACTGCGAGCGCTGCTACTCGCAGCTGAGAAGGACCGTGGAGCTAGCGGCGAATTCGGAGAGCTCTTCGCTGCACTGCGCCGCTCGCAAGCGGCTTCGTTCTTCGCCTTCTGCCGTCCGGCGAGAGCTGAACTCCAGCGGTCCGTTGCAGCTCTGCCCAACAGCGTGTTCTCGGTTCTGCGGGCAAGCACGCCCTCTTGCCTTGGCCGCGAGAGCAAAGTCCCGAGCGAGCACTCGACTCAGTGCAATGCACCCGGAAGGACGCTCTCGCTCGCCTTTCAAGGAGCGATTCCTAACAGCAGAAGCAGCAGAGGCACAAACTGGACGACGAGAGGGGACACCGTAGAACACGTCTCTGTCCTGGCACATTTTCGTGCGCGATACTTCCCTCCGGGTCTTCGGGCCTTGCGAAGCTCTGTGTACTGCGAGCGCTGCTACTCGCAGCTGAGAAGGACCGTGGAGCTAGCGGCGAATTCGTAGAGCTCTTCGCTGCACTGCGCCGCTCGCAAGCGGCTTCGTTCTTCGCCTTCTGCCGTCCGGCGAGAGCTGAACTCCAGCGGTCAGTTGCAGCTCTGCCCAACAGCGTGTTCTCGGTTCTGCGGGCAAGCACGCCCTCTTGCCTTGGCCCCGAGAGCAAAGTCCCGAGCGAGCACTCGACTCAGTGCAATGCACCCGGAAGGACGCTCTCGCTCGCCTTTCAAGGAGCGATTCCTAACAGCAGAAGCAGCAGAGGCACAAACTGCACGACGAGAGGGGACAACGTAGAACACGTCTCTGTCCTGGCACATTTTCGTGAGCGATACTTCCCTCCGGGTCTTCGGGCCTTGCGAAGCTCTGTGTACTGCGAGCGCTGCTACTCGCAGCTGAGAAGGACCGTGGAGCTAGCGGCGAATTCGTAGAGCTCTTCGCTGCACTGCGCCGCTCGCAAGCGGCTTCGTTCTTCGCCTTCTGCCGTCCGGCGAGAGCTGAACTCCAGCGGTCAGTTGCAGCTCTGCCCAACAGCGTGTTCTCGGTTCTGCGGGCAAGCACGCCCTCTTGCCTTGGCCCCGAGAGCAAAGTCCCGAGCGAGCACTCGACTCAGTGCAATGCACCCGGAAGGACGCTCTCGCTCGCCTTTCAAGGAGCGATTCCTAACAGCAGAAGCAGCAGAGGCACAAACTGCACGACGAGAGGGGACAACGTAGAACACGTCTCTGTCCTGGCACATTTGCGTGTGCGATACTTCCCTCCGGCTCTTCGGGCCTTGCGAAGCTCTGTGTACTGCGAGCGCTGCTACTCGCAGCTGAGAAGGACCGTGGAGCTAGCGGCGAATTCGGAGAGCTCTTCGCTGCACTGCGCCGCTCGCAAGCGCCTTCGTTCTTCGCCTTCTGCCGTCCGGCGAGAGCTGAACTCCAGCGGTCAGTTGCAGCTCTGCCCAACAGCGTGTTCTCGGTTCTGCGGGCAAGCACGCCCTCTTGCCTTGGCCGCGAGAGCAAAGTCCCGAGCGAGCACTCGACTCAGTGCAATGCACCCGGAAGGACGCTCTCGCTCGCCTTTCAAGGAGCGATTCCTAACAGCAGAAGCAGCAGAGGCACAAACTGCACGACGAGAGGGGACAACGTAGAACACGTCTCTGTCCTGGCACATTTGCGTGTGCGATACTTCCCTCCGGCTCTTCGGGCCTTGCGAAGCTCTGTGTACTGCGAGCGCTGCTACTCGCAGCTGAGAAGGACCGTGGAGCTAGCGGCGAATTCGGAGAGCTCTTCGCTGCACTGCGCCGCTCGCAAGCGCCTTCGTTCTTCGCCTTCTGCCGTCCGGCGAGAGCTGAACTCCAGCGGTCAGTTGCAGCTCTGCCCAACAGCGTGTTCTCGGTTCTGCGGGCAAGCACGCCCTCTTGCCTTGGCCGCGAGAGCAAAGTCCCGAGCGAGCACTCGACTCAGTGCAATGCACCCGGAAGGACGCTCTCGCTCGCCTTTCAAGGAGCGATTCCTAACAGCAGAAGCAGCAGAGGCACAAACTGCACGACGAGAAGGGACAACGTAGAACACGTCTCTGTCCTGGCACATTTTCGTGAGCGATACTTCCCTCCGGCTCTTCGGGCCTTACGAAGCTCTGTGTACTGCGAGCGCTGCTACTCGCAGCTGAGAAGGACCGTGGAGCTAGCGGCGAATTCGGAGAGCTCTTCGCTGCACTGCGCCGCTCGCAAGCGGCTTCGTTCTTCGCCTTCTGCCGTCCGGCGAGAGCTGAACTCCAGCGGTCAGTTGCAGCTCTGCCCAACAGCGTGTTCTCAGTTCTGCGGGCAAGCACGCCCTCTTGCCTTGGCCCCGAGTGCAAAGTCCCGAGCGAGCACTCGACTCAGTGCAATGCACCCGGAAGGACGCTCTCGCTCGCCTTTCAAGGAGCGATTCCTAACAGCAGAAGCAGCAGAGGCACAAACTGCACGACGAGAAGGGACAACGTAGAACACGTCTCTGTCCTGGCACATTTGCGTGCGCGATACTTCCCTCCGGGTCTTCGGGCCTTGCGAAGCTCTGTGTACTGCGAGCGCTGCTACTCGCAGCTGAGAAGGACCGTGGAGCTAGCGGCGAATTCGGAGAGCTCTTCGCTGCACTGCGCCGCTCGCAAGCGGCTTCGTTCTTCGCCTTCTGCCGTCCGGCGAGAGCTGAACTCCAGCGGTCCGTTGCAGCTCTGCCCAACAGCGTGTTCTCGGTTCTGCGGGCAAGCACGCCCTCTTGCCTTGGCCGCGAGAGCAAAGTCCCGAGCGAGCACTCGACTCAGTGCAATGCACCCGGAAGGACGCTCTCGCTCGCCTTTCAAGGAGCGATTCCTAACAGCAGAAGCAGCAGAGGCACAAACTGCACGACGAGAGGGGACACCGTAGAACACGTCTCTGTCCTGGCACATTTTCGTGCGCGATACTTCCCTCCGGGTCTTCGGGCCTTGCGAAGCTCTGTGTACTGCGAGCGCTGCTACTCGCAGCTGAGAAGGACCGTGGAGCTAGCGGCGAATTCGGAGAGCTCTTCGCTGCACTGCGCCGCTCGCAAGCGGCTTCGTTCTTCGCCTTCTGCCGTCCGGCGAGAGCTGAACTCCAGCGGTCCGTTGCAGCTCTGCCCAACAGCGTGTTCTCGGTTCTGCGGGCAAGCACGCCCTCTTGCCTTGGCCGCGAGAGCAAAGTCCCGAGCGAGCACTCGACTCAGTGCAATGCACCCGGAAGGACGCTCTCGCTCGCCTTTCAAGGAGCGATTCCTAACAGCAGAAGCAGCAGAGGCACAAACTGCACGACGAGAGGGGACAACGTAGAACACGTCTCTGTCCTGGCACATTTTCGTGTGCGATACTTCCCTCCGGCTCTTCGGGCCTTGCGAAGCTCTGTGTACTGCGAGCGCTGCTACTCGCAGCTGAGAAGGACCGTGGAGCTAGCGGCGAATTCGGAGAGCTCTTCGCTGCACTGCGCCGCTCGCAAGCGGCTTCGTTCTTCGCCTTCTGCCGTCCGGCGAGAGCTGAACTCCAGCGGTCCGTTGCAGCTCTGCCCAACAGCGTGTTCTCGGTTCTGCGGGCAAGCACGCCCTCTTGCCTTGGCCCCGAGAGCAAAGTCCCGAGCGAGCACTCGACTCAGTGCAATGCACCCGGAAGGACGCTCTCGCTCGCCTTTCAAGGAGCGATTCCTAACAGCAGAAGCAGCAGAGGCACAAACTGCACGACGAGAGGGGACAACGTAGAACACGTCTCTGTCCTGGCACATTTGCGTGTGCGATACTTCCCTCCGGCTCTTCGGGCCTTGCGAAGCTCTGTGTACTGCGAGCGCTGCTACTCGCAGCTGAGAAGGACCGTGGAGCTAGCGGCGAATTCGGAGAGCTCTTCGCTGCACTGCGCCGCTCGCAAGCGGCTTCGTTCTTCGCCTTCTGCCGTCCGGCGAGAGCTGAACTCCAGCGGTCAGTTGCAGCTCTGCCCAACAGCGTGTTCTCGGTTCTGCGGGCAAGCACGCCCTCTTGCCTTGGCCGCGAGAGCAAAGTCCCGAGCGAGCACTCGACTCAGTGCAATGCACCCGGAAGGACGCTCTCGCTCGCCTTTCAAGGAGCGATTCCTAACAGCAGAAGCAGCAGAGGCACAAACTGCACGACGAGAGGGGACAACGTAGAACACGTCTCTGTCCTGGCACATTTTCGTGAGCGATACTTCCCTCCGGGTCTTCGGGCCTTGCGAAGCTCTGTGTACTGCGAGCGCTGCTACTCGCAGCTGAGAAGGACCGTGGAGCTAGCGGCGAATTCGTAGAGCTCTTCGCTGCACTGCGCCGCTCGCAAGCGCCTTCGTTCTTCGCCTTCTGCCGTCCGGCGAGAGCTGAACTCCAGCGGTCAGTTGCAGCTCTGCCCAACAGCGTGTTCTCGGTTCTGCGGGCAAGCACGCCCTCTTGCCTTGGCCCCGAGAGCAAAGTCCCGAGCGAGCACTCGACTCAGTGCAATGCACCCGGAAGGACGCTCTCGCTCGCCTTTCAAGGAGCGATTCCTAACAGCAGAAGCAGCAGAGGCACAAACTGCACGACGAGAGGGGACAACGTAGAACACGTCTCTGTCCTGGCACATTTGCGTGTGCGATACTTCCCTCCGGCTCTTCGGGCCTTGCGAAGCTCTGTGTACTGCGAGCGCTGCTACTCGCAGCTGAGAAGGACCGTGGAGCTAGCGGCGAATTCGGAGAGCTCTTCGCTGCACTGCGCCGCTCGCAAGCGCCTTCGTTCTTCGCCTTCTGCCGTCCGGCGAGAGCTGAACTCCAGCGGTCAGTTGCAGCTCTGCCCAACAGCGTGTTCTCGGTTCTGCGGGCAAGCACGCCCTCTTGCCTTGGCCCCGAGAGCAAAGTCCCGAGCGAGCACTCGACTCAGTGCAATGCACCCGGAAGGACGCTCTCGCTCGCCTTTCAAGGAGCGATTCCTAACAGCAGAAGCAGCAGAGGCACAAACTGCACGACGAGAGGGGACAACGTAGAACACGTCTCTGTCCTGGCACATTTTCGTGAGCGATACTTCCCTCCGGGTCTTCGGGCCTTGCGAAGCTCTGTGTACTGCGAGCGCTGCTACTCGCAGCTGAGAAGGACCGTGGAGCTAGCGGCGAATTCGTAGAGCTCTTCGCTGCACTGCGCCGCTCGCAAGCGGCTTCGTTCTTCGCCTTCTGCCGTCCGGCGAGAGCTGAACTCCAGCGGTCAGTTGCAGCTCTGCCCAACAGCGTGTTCTCGGTTCTGCGGGCAAGCACGCCCTCTTGCCTTGGCCCCGAGAGCAAAGTCCCGAGCGAGCACTCGACTCAGTGCAATGCACCCGGAAGGACGCTCTCGCTCGCCTTTCAAGGAGCGATTCCTAACAGCAGAAGCAGCAGAGGCACAAACTGCACGACGAGAGGGGACAACGTAGAACACGTCTCTGTCCTGGTACATTTTCGTGAGCGATACTTCCCTCCGGGTCTTCGGGCCTTGCGAAGCTCTGTGTACTGCGAGCGCTGCTACTCGCAGCTGAGAAGGACCGTGGAGCTAGCGGCGAATTCGTAGAGCTCTTCGCTGCACTGCGCCGCTCGCAAGCGGCTTCGTTCTTCGCCTTCTGCCGTCCGGCGAGAGCTGAACTCCAGCGGTCAGTTGCAGCTCTGCCCAACAGCGTGTTCTCGGTTCTGCGGGCAAGCACGCCCTCTTGCCTTGGCCCCGAGAGCAAAGTCCCGAGCGAGCACTCGACTCAGTGCAATGCACCCGGAAGGACGCTCTCGCTCGCCTTTCAAGGAGCGATTCCTAACAGCAGAAGCAGCAGAGGCACAAACTGCACGACGAGAGGGGACAACGTAGAACACGTCTCTGTCCTGGCACATTTGCGTGTGCGATACTTCCCTCCGGCTCTTCGGGCCTTGCGAAGCTCTGTGTACTGCGAGCGCTGCTACTCGCAGCTGAGAAGGACCGTGGAGCTAGCGGCGAATTCGGAGAGCTCTTCGCTGCACTGCGCCGCTCGCAAGCGCCTTCGTTCTTCGCCTTCTGCCGTCCGGCGAGAGCTGAACTCCAGCGGTCAGTTGCAGCTCTGCCCAACAGCGTGTTCTCGGTTCTGCGGGCAAGCACGCCCTCTTGCCTTGGCCGCGAGAGCAAAGTCCCGAGCGAGCACTCGACTCAGTGCAATGCACCCGGAAGGACGCTCTCGCTCGCCTTTCAAGGAGCGATTCCTAACAGCAGAAGCAGCAGAGGCACAAACTGCACGACGAGAGGGGACAACGTAGAACACGTCTCTGTCCTGGCACATTTGCGTGTGCGATACTTCCCTCCGGCTCTTCGGGCCTTGCGAAGCTCTGTGTACTGCGAGCGCTGCTACTCGCAGCTGAGAAGGACCGTGGAGCTAGCGGCGAATTCGGAGAGCTCTTCGCTGCACTGCGCCGCTCGCAAGCGGCTTCGTTCTTCGCCTTCTGCCGTCCGGCGAGAGCTGAACTCCAGCGGTCAGTTGCAGCTCTGCCCAACAGCGTGTTCTCGGTTCTGCGGGCAAGCACGCCCTCTTGCCTTGGCCGCGAGAGCAAAGTCCCGAGCGAGCACTCGACTCAGTGCAATGCACCCGGAAGGACGCTCTCGCTCGCCTTTCAAGGAGCGATTCCTAACAGCAGAAGCAGCAGAGGCACAAACTGCACGACGAGAGGGGACAACGTAGAACACGTCTCTGTCCTGGCACATTTTCGTGAGCGATACTTCCCTCCGGCTCTTCGGGCCTTACGAAGCTCTGTGTACTGCGAGCGCTGCTACTCGCAGCTGAGAAGGACCGTGGAGCTAGCGGCGAATTCGGAGAGCTCTTCGCTGCACTGCGCCGCTCGCAAGCGGCTTCGTTCTTCGCCTTCTGCCGTCCGGCGAGAGCTGAACTCCAGCGGTCAGTTGCAGCTCTGCCCAACAGCGTGTTCTCGGTTCTGCGGGCAAGCACGCCCTCTTGCCTTCGCCCCGAGTGCAAAGTCCCGAGCGAGCACTCGACTCAGTGCAATGCACCCGGAAGGACGCTCTCGCTCGCCTTTCAAGGAGCGATTCCTAACAGCAGAAGCAGCAGAGGCACAAACTGCACGACGAGAAGGGACAACGTAGAACACGTCTCTGTCCTGGCACATTTGCGTGCGCGATACTTCCCTCCGGGTCTTCGGGCCTTGCGAAGCTCTGTGTACTGCGAGCGCTGCTACTCGCAGCTGAGAAGGACCGTGGAGCTAGCGGCGAATTCGGAGAGCTCTTCGCTGCACTGCGCCGCTCGCAAGCGGCTTCGTTCTTCGCCTTCTGCCGTCCGGCGAGAGCTGAACTCCAGCGGTCCGTTGCAGCTCTGCCCAACAGCGTGTTCTCGGTTCTGCGGGCAAGCACGCCCTCTTGCCTTGGCCGCGAGAGCAAAGTCCCGAGCGAGCACTCGACTCAGTGCAATGCACCCGGAAGGACGCTCTCGCTCGCCTTTCAAGGAGCGATTCCTAACAGCAGAAGCAGCAGAGGCACAAACTGGACGACGAGAGGGGACACCGTAGAACACGTCTCTGTCCTGGCACATTTTCGTGCGCGATACTTCCCTCCGGGTCTTCGGGCCTTGCGAAGCTCTGTGTACTGCGAGCGCTGCTACTCGCAGCTGAGAAGGACCGTGGAGCTAGCGGCGAATTCGGAGAGCTCTTCGCTGCACTGCGCCGCTCGCAAGCGCCTTCGTTCTTCGCCTTCTGCCGTCCGGCGAGAGCTGAACTCCAGCGGTCAGTTGCAGCTCTGCCCAACAGCGTGTTCTCGGTTCTGCGGGCAAGCACGCCCTCTTGCCTTGGCCCCGAGAGCAAAGTCCCGAGCGAGCACTCGACTCAGTGCAATGCACCCGGAAGGACGCTCTCGCTCGCCTTTCAAGGAGCGATTCCTAACAGCAGAAGCAGCAGAGGCACAAACTGCACGACGAGAGGGGACAACGTAGAACACGTCTCTGTCCTGGCACATTTGCGTGTGCGATACTTCCCTCCGGCTCTTCGGGCCTTGCGAAGCTCTGTGTACTGCGAGCGCTGCTACTCGCAGCTGAGAAGGACCGTGGAGCTAGCGGCGAATTCGGAGAGCTCTTCGCTGCACTGCGCCGCTCGCAAGCGGCTTCGTTCTTCGCCTTCTGCCGTCCGGCGAGAGCTGAACTCCAGCGGTCAGTTGCAGCTCTGCCCAACAGCGTGTTCTCGGTTCTGCGGGCAAGCACGCCCTCTTGCCTTGGCCCCGAGAGCAAAGTCCCGAGCGAGCACTCGACTCAGTGCAATGCACCCGGAAGGACGCTCTCGCTCGCCTTTCAAGGAGCGATTCCTAACAGCAGAAGCAGCAGAGGCACAAACTGCACGACGAGAAGGGACAACGTAGAACACGTCTCTGTCCTGGCACATTTGCGTGTGCGATACTTCCCTCCGGCTCTTCGGGCCTTGCGAAGCTCTGTGTACTGCGAGCGCTGCTACTCGCAGCTGAGAAGGACCGTGGAGCTAGCGGCGAATTCGGAGAGCTCTTCGCTGCACTGCGCCGCTCGCAAGCGGCTTCGTTCTTCGCCTTCTGCCGTCCGGCGAGAGCTGAACTCCAGCGGTCAGTTGCAGCTCTGCCCAACAGCGTGTTCTCGGTTCTGCGGGCAAGCACGCCCTCTTGCCTTGGCCCCGAGAGCAAAGTCCCGAGCGAGCACTCGACTCAGTGCAATGCACCCGGAAGGACGCTCTCGCTCGCCTTTCAAGGAGCGATTCCTAACAGCAGAAGCAGCAGAGGCACAAACTGCACGACGAGAGGGGACAACGTAGAACACGTCTCTGTCCTGGCACATTTTCGTGTGCGATACTTCCCTCCGGCTCTTCGGGCCTTGCGAAGCTCTGTGTACTGCGAGCGCTGCTACTCGCAGCTGAGAAGGACCGTGGAGCTAGCGGCGAATTCGGAGAGCTCTTCGCTGCACTGCGCCGCTCGCAAGCGGCTTCGTTCTTCGCCTTCTGCCGTCCGGCGAGAGCTGAACTCCAGCGGTCAGTTGCAGCTCTGCCCAACAGCGTGTTCTCGGTTCTGCGGGCAAGCACGCCCTCTTGCCTTGGCCCCGAGAGCAAAGTCCCGAGCGAGCACTCGACTCAGTGCAATGCACCCGGAAGGACGCTCTCGCTCGCCTTTCAAGGAGCGATTCCTAACAGCAGAAGCAGCAGAGGCACAAACTGCACGACGAGAAGGGACAACGTAGAACACGTCTCTGTCCTGGCACATTTGCGTGTGCGATACTTCCCTCCGGCTCTTCGGGCCTTGCGAAGCTCTGTGTACTGCGAGCGCTGCTACTCGCAGCTGAGAAGGACCGTGGAGCTAGCGGCGAATTCGTAGAGCTCTTCGCTGCACTGCGCCGCTCGCAAGCGGCTTCGTTCTTCGCCTTCTGCCGTCCGGCGAGAGCTGAACTCCAGCGGTCAGTTGCAGCTCTGCCCAACAGCGTGTTCTCGGTTCTGCGGGCAAGCACGCCCTCTTGCCTTGGCCCCGAGAGCAAAGTCCCGAGCGAGCACTCGACTCAGTGCAATGCACCCGGAAGGACGCTCTCGCTCGCCTTTCAAGGAGCGATTCCTAACAGCAGAAGCAGCAGAGGCACAAACTGCACGACGAGAGGGGACAACGTAGAACACGTCTCTGTCCTGGCACATTTTCGTGAGCGATACTTCCCTCCGGGTCTTCGGGCCTTGCGAAGCTCTGTGTACTGCGAGCGCTGCTACTCGCAGCTGAGAAGGACCGTGGAGCTAGCGGCGAATTCGTAGAGCTCTTCGCTGCACTGCGCCGCTCGCAAGCGGCTTCGTTCTTCGCCTTCTGCCGTCCGGCGAGAGCTGAACTCCAGCGGTCAGTTGCAGCTCTGCCCAACAGCGTGTTCTCGGTTCTGCGGGCAAGCACGCCCTCTTGCCTTGGCCGCGAGAGCAAAGTCCCGAGCGAGCACTCGACTCAGTGCAATGCACCCGGAAGGACGCTCTCGCTCGCCTTTCAAGGAGCGATTCCTAACAGCAGAAGCAGCAGAGGCACAAACTGCACGACGAGAGGGGACAACGTAGAACACGTCTCTGTCCTGGCACATTTTCGTGAGCGATACTTCCCTCCGGGTCTTCGGGCCTTGCGAAGCTCTGTGTACTGCGAGCGCTGCTACTCGCAGCTGAGAAGGACCGTGGAGCTAGCGGCGAATTCGGAGAGCTCTTCGCTGCACTGCGCCGCTCGCAAGCGGCTTCGTTCTTCGCCTTCTGCCGTCCGGCGAAGGCTGAACTCCAGCGGTCAGTTGCAGCTCTGCCCAACAGCGTGTTCTCGGTTCTGCGGGCAAGCACGCCCTCTTGCCTTGGCCCCGAGAGCAAAGTCCCGAGCGAGCACTCGACTCAGTGCAATGCACCCGGAAGGACGCTCTCGCTCGCCTTTCAAGGAGCGATTCCTAACAGCAGAAGCAGCAGAGGCACAAACTGCACGACGAGAGGGGACAACGTAGAACACGTCTCTGTCCTGGCACATTTGCGTGTGCGATACTTCCCTCCGGCTCTTCGGGCCTTGCGAAGCTCTGTGTACTGCGAGAGCTGCTACTCGCAGCTGAGAAGGACCGTGGAGCTAGCGGCGAATTCGGAGAGCTCTTCGCTGCACTGCGCCGCTCGCAAGCGCCTTCGTTCTTCGCCTTCTGCCGTCCGGCGAGAGCTGAACTCCAGCGGTCAGTTGCAGCTCTGCCCAACAGCGTGTTCTCGGTTCTGCGGGCAAGCACGCCCTCTTGCCTTGGCCCCGAGAGCAAAGTCCCGAGCGAGCACTCGACTCAGTGCAATGCACCCGGAAGGACGCTCTCGCTCGCCTTTCAAGGAGCGATTCCTAACAGCAGAAGCAGCAGAGGCACAAACTGCACGACGAGAAGGGACAACGTAGAACACGTCTCTGTCCTGGCACATTTGCGTGTGCGATACTTCCCTCCGGGTCTTCGGGCCTTGCGAAGCTCTGTGTACTGCGAGCGCTGCTACTCGCAGCTGAGAAGGACCGTGGAGCTAGCGGCGAATTCGGAGAGCTCTTCGCTGCACTGCGCCGCTCGCAAGCGGCTTCGTTCTTCGCCTTCTGCCGTCCGGCGAGAGCTGAACTCCAGCGGTCAGTTGCAGCTCTGCCCAACAGCGTGTTCTCGGTTCTGCGGGCAAGCACGCCCTCTTGCCTTGGCCCCGAGAGCAAAGTCCCGAGCGAGCACTCGACTCAGTGCAATGCACCCGGAAGGACGCTCTCGCTCGCCTTTCAAGGAGCGATTCCTAACAGCAGAAGCAGCAGAGGCACAAACTGCACGACGAGAGGGGACAACGTAGAACACGTCTCTGTCCTGGCACATTTTCGTGAGCGATACTTCCCTCCGGGTCTTCGGGCCTTGCGAAGCTCTGTGTACTGCGAGCGCTGCTACTCGCAGCTGAGAAGGACCGTGGAGCTAGCGGCGAATTCGTAGAGCTCTTCGCTGCACTGCGCCGCTCGCAAGCGGCTTCGTTCTTCGCCTTCTGCCGTCCGGCGAGAGCTGAACTCCAGCGGTCAGTTGCAGCTCTGCCCAACAGCGTGTTCTCGGTTCTGCGGGCAAGCACGCCCTCTTGCCTTGGCCGCGAGAGCAAAGTCCCGAGCGAGCACTCGACTCAGTGCAATGCACCCGGAAGGACGCTCTCGCTCGCCTTTCAAGGAGCGATTCCTAACAGCAGAAGCAGCAGAGGCACAAACTGCACGACGAGAGGGGACAACGTAGAACACGTCTCTGTCCTGGCACATTTGCGTGTGCGATACTTCCCTCCGGCTCTTCGGGCCTTGCGAAGCTCTGTGTACTGCGAGCGCTGCTACTCGCAGCTGAGAAGGACCGTGGAGCTAGCGGCGAATTCGGAGAGCTCTTCGCTGCACTGCGCCGCTCGCAAGCGGCTTCGTTCTTCGCCTTCTGCCGTCCGGCGAGAGCTGAACTCCAGCGGTCAGTTGCAGCTCTGCCCAACAGCGTGTTCTCGGTTCTGCGGGCAAGCACGCCCTCTTGCCTTGGCCCCGAGAGCAAAGTCCCGAGCGAGCACTCGACTCAGTGCAATGCACCCGGAAGGACGCTCTCGCTCGCCTTTCAAGGAGCGATTCCTAACAGCAGAAGCAGCAGAGGCACAAACTGCACGACGAGAGGGGACAACGTAGAACACGTCTCTGTCCTGGCACATTTTCGTGAGCGATACTTCCCTCCGGGTCTTCGGGCCTTGCGAAGCTCTGTGTACTGCGAGCGCTGCTACTCGCAGCTGAGAAGGACCGTGGAGCTAGCGGCGAATTCGTAGAGCTCTTCGCTGCACTGCGCCGCTCGCAAGCGGCTTCGTTCTTCGCCTTCTGCCGTCCGGCGAGAGCTGAACTCCAGCGGTCAGTTGCAGCTCTGCCCAACAGCGTGTTCTCGGTTCTGCGGGCAAGCACGCCCTCTTGCCTTGGCCCCGAGAGCAAAGTCCCGAGCGAGCACTCGACTCAGTGCAATGCACCCGGAAGGACGCTCTCGCTCGCCTTTCAAGGAGCGATTCCTAACAGCAGAAGCAGCAGAGGCACAAACTGCACGACGAGAGGGGACAACGTAGAACACGTCTCTGTCCTGGCACATTTGCGTGTGCGATACTTCCCTCCGGCTCTTCGGGCCTTGCGAAGCTCTGTGTACTGCGAGCGCTGCTACTCGCAGCTGAGAAGGACCGTGGAGCTAGCGGCGAATTCGGAGAGCTCTTCGCTGCACTGCGCCGCTCGCAAGCGCCTTCGTTCTTCGCCTTCTGCCGTCCGGCGAGAGCTGAACTCCAGCGGTCAGTTGCAGCTCTGCCCAACAGCGTGTTCTCGGTTCTGCGGGCAAGCACGCCCTCTTGCCTTGGCCGCGAGAGCAAAGTCCCGAGCGAGCACTCGACTCAGTGCAATGCACCCGGAAGGACGCTCTCGCTCGCCTTTCAAGGAGCGATTCCTAACAGCAGAAGCAGCAGAGGCACAAACTGCACGACGAGAGGGGACAACGTAGAACACGTCTCTGTCCTGGCACATTTGCGTGTGCGATACTTCCCTCCGGCTCTTCGGGCCTTGCGAAGCTCTGTGTACTGCGAGCGCTGCTACTCGCAGCTGAGAAGGACCGTGGAGCTAGCGGCGAATTCGGAGAGCTCTTCGCTGCACTGCGCCGCTCGCAAGCGCCTTCGTTCTTCGCCTTCTGCCGTCCGGCGAGAGCTGAACTCCAGCGGTCAGTTGCAGCTCTGCCCAACAGCGTGTTCTCGGTTCTGCGGGCAAGCACGCCCTCTTGCCTTGGCCCCGAGAGCAAAGTCCCGAGCGAGCTCTCGACTCAGTGCAATGCACCCGGAAGGACGCTCTCGCTCGCCTTTCAAGGAGCGATTCCTAACAGCAGAAGCAGCAGAGGCACAAACTGCACGACGAGAGGGGACAACGTAGAACACGTCTCTGTCCTGGCACATTTGCGTGTGCGATACTTCCCTCCGGCTCTTCGGGCCTTGCGAAGCTCTGTGTACTGCGAGCGCTGCTACTCGCAGCTGAGAAGGACCGTGGAGCTAGCGGCGAATTCGGAGAGCTCTTCGCTGCACTGCGCCGCTCGCAAGCGCCTTCGTTCTTCGCCTTCTGCCGTCCGGCGAGAGCTGAACTCCAGCGGTCAGTTGCAGCTCTGCCCAACAGCGTGTTCTCGGTTCTGCGGGCAAGCACGCCCTCTTGCCTTGGCCCCGAGAGCAAAGTCCCGAGCGAGCTCTCGACTCAGTGCAATGCACCCGGAAGGACGCTCTCGCTCGCCTTTCAAGGAGCGATTCCTAACAGCAGAAGCAGCAGAGGCACAAACTGCATGACGAGAAGGGACAACGTAGAACACGTCTCTGTCCTGGCACATTTTCGTGTGCGATACTTCCCTCCGGGTCTTCGGTTCTTGCGAAGCTCTGTGTACTGCGAGCGCTGCTACTCGCAGCTGAGAAGGACCGTGGAGCTAGCGGCGAATTCGGAGAGCTCTTCGCTGCACTGCGCCGCTCGCAAGCGCCTTCGTTCTTCGCCTTCTGCCGTCCGGCGAGAGCTGAACTCCAGCGGTCAGTTGCAGCTCTGCCCAACAGCGTGTTCTCGGTTCTGCGGGCAAGCACGCCCTCTTGCCTTGGCCCCGAGAGCAAAGTCCCGAGCGAGCACTCGACTCAGTGCAATGCACCCGGAAGGACGCTCTCGCTCGCCTTTCAAGGAGCGATTCCTAACAGCAGAAGCAGCAGAGGCACAAACTGCACGACGAGAGGGGACAACGTAGAACACGTCTCTGTCCTGGCACATTTGCGTGTGCGATACTTCCCTCCGGCTCTTCGGGCCTTGCGAAGCTCTGTGTACTGCGAGAGCTGCTACTCGCAGCTGAGAAGGACCGTGGAGCTAGCGGCGAATTCGGAGAGCTCTTCGCTGCACTGCGCCGCTCGCAAGCGCCTTCGTTCTTCGCCTTCTGCCGTCCGGCGAGAGCTGAACTCCAGCGGTCAGTTGCAGCTCTGCCCAACAGCGTGTTCTCGGTTCTGCGGGCAAGCACGCCCTCTTGCCTTGGCCCCGAGAGCAAAGTCCCGAGCGAGCACTCGACTCAGTGCAATGCACCCGGAAGGACGCTCTCGCTCGCCTTTCAAGGAGCGATTCCTAACAGCAGAAGCAGCAGAGGCACAAACTGCACGACGAGAGGGGACAACGTAGAACACGTCTCTGTCCTGGCACATTTGCGTGTGCGATACTTCCCTCCGGCTCTTCGGGCCTTGCGAAGCTCTGTGTACTGCGAGAGCTGCTACTCGCAGCTGAGAAGGACCGTGGAGCTAGCGGCGAATTCGGAGAGCTTTTCGCTGCACTGCGCCGCTCGCAAGCGCCTTCGTTCTTCGCCTTCTGCCGTCCGGCGAGAGCTGAACTCCAGCGGTCAGTTGCAGCTCTGCCCAACAGCGTGTTCTCGGTTCTGCGGGCAAGCACGCCCTCTTGCCTTGGCCCCGAGAGCAAAGTCCCGAGCGAGCACTCGACTCAGTGCAATGCACCCGGAAGGACGCTCTCGCTCGCCTTTCAAGGAGCGATTCCTAACAGCAGAAGCAGCAGAGGCACAAACTGCACGACGAGAGGGGACAACGTAGAACACGTCTCTGTCCTGGCACATTTGCGTGTGCGATACTTCCCTCCGGCTCTTCGGGCCTTGCGAAGCTCTGTGTACTGCGAGCGCTGCTACTCGCAGCTGAGAAGGACCGTGGAGCTAGCGGCGAATTCGGAGAGCTCTTCGCTGCACTGCGCCGCTCGCAAGCGGCTTCGTTCTTCGCCTTCTGCCGTCCGGCGAAGGCTGAACTCCAGCGGTCAGTTGCAGCTCTGCCCAACAGCGTGTTCTCGGTTCTGCGGGCAAGCACGCCCTCTTGCCTTGGCCCCGAGAGCAAAGTCCCGAGCGAGCACTCGACTCAGTGCAATGCACCCGGAAGGACGCTCTCGCTCGCCTTTCAAGGAGCGATTCCTAACAGCAGAAGCAGCAGAGGCACAAACTGCACGACGAGAGGGGACAACGTAGAACACGTCTCTGTCCTGGCACATTTGCGTGTGCGATACTTCCCTCCGGGTCTTCGGGCCTTGCGAAGCTCTGTGTACTGCGAGCGCTGCTACTCGCAGCTGAGAAGGACCGTGGAGCTAGCGGCGAATTCGTAGAGCTCTTCGCTGCACTGCGCCGCTCGCAAGCGGCTTCGTTCTTCGCCTTCTGCCGTCCGGCGAGAGCTGAACTCCAGCGGTCAGTTGCAGCTCTGCCCAACAGCGTGTTCTCGGTTCTGCGGGCAAGCACGCCCTCTTGCCTTGGCCCCGAGAGCAAAGTCCCGAGCGAGCACTCGACTCAGTGCAATGCACCCGGAAGGACGCTCTCGCTCGCCTTTCAAGGAGCGATTCCTAACAGCAGAAGCAGCAGAGGCACAAACTGCACGACGAGAGGGGACAACGTAGAACACGTCTCTGTCCTGGCACATTTTCGTGAGCGATACTTCCCTCCGGCTCTTCGGGCCTTGCGAAGCTCTGTGTACTGCGAGCGCTGCTACTCGCAGCTGAGAAGGACCGTGGAGCTAGCGGCGAATTCGGAGAGCTCTTCGCTGCACTGCGCCGCTCGCAAGCGGCTTCGTTCTTCGCCTTCTGCCGTCCGGCGAGAGCTGAACTCCAGCGGTCAGTTGCAGCTCTGCCCAACAGCGTGTTCTCGGTTCTGCGGGCAAGCACGCCCTCTTGCCTTGGCCCCGAGAGCAAAGTCCCGAGCGAGCACTCGACTCAGTGCAATGCACCCGGAAGGACGCTCTCGCTCGCCTTTCAAGGAGCGATTCCTAACAGCAGAAGCAGCAGAGGCACAAACTGCACGACGAGAGGGGACAACGTAGAACACGTCTCTGTCCTGGCACATTTGCGTGTGCGATACTTCCCTCCGGCTCTTCGGGCCTTGCGAAGCTCTGTGTACTGCGAGCGCTGCTACTCGCAGCTGAGAAGGACCGTGGAGCTAGCGGCGAATTCGGAGAGCTCTTCGCTGCACTGCGCCGCTCGCAAGCGGCTTCGTTCTTCGCCTTCTGCCGTCCGGCGAAGGCTGAACTCCAGCGGTCCGTTGCAGCTCTGCCCAACAGCGTGTTCTCGGTTCTTCGGGCAAGCACGCCCTCTTGCCTTGGCCCCGAGAGCAAAGTCCCGAGCGAGCACTCGACTCAGTGCAATGCACCCGGAAGGACGCTCTCGCTCGCCTTTCAAGGAGCGATTCCTAACAGCAGAAGCAGCAGAGGCACAAACTGCACGACGAGAGGGGACAACGTAGAACACGTCTCTGTCCTGGCACATTTTCGTGTGCGATACTTCCCTCCGGCTCTTCGGGCCTTGCGAAGCTCTGTGTACTGCGAGCGCTGCTACTCGCAGCTGAGAAGGACCGTGGAGCTAGCGGCGAATTCGGAGAGCTCTTCGCTGCACTGCGCCGCTCGCAAGCGGCTTCGTTCTTCGCCTTCTGCCGTCCGGCGAGAGCTGAACTCCAGCGGTCAGTTGCAGCTCTGCCCAACAGCGTGTTCTCAGTTCTGCGGGCAAGCACGCCCTCTTGCCTTGGACCCGAGAGCAAAGTCCCGAGCGAGCACTCGACTCAGTGCAATGCACCCGGAAGGACGCTCTCGCTCGCCTTTCAAGGAGCGATTCCTAACAGCAGAAGCAGCAGAGGCACAAACTGCACGACGAGAGGGGACAACGTAGAACACGTCTCTGTCCTGGCACATTTGCGTGTGCGATACTTCCCTCCGGCTCTTCGGGCCTTGCGAAGCTCTGTGTACTGCGAGCGCTGCTACTCGCAGCTGAGAAGGACCGTGGAGCTAGCGGCGAATTCGGAGAGCTCTTCGCTGCACTGCGCCGCTCGCAAGCGGCTTCGTTCTTCGCCTTCTGCCGTCCGGCGAGAGCTGAACTCCAGCGGTCAGTTGCAGCTCTGCCCAACAGCGTGTTCTCGGTTCTGCGGGCAAGCACGCCCTCTTGCCTTGGCCCCGAGAGCAAAGTCCCGAGCGAGCACTCGACTCAGTGCAATGCACCCGGAAGGACGCTCTCGCTCGCCTTTCAAGGAGCGATTCCTAACAGCAGAAGCAGCAGAGGCACAAACTGCACGACGAGAAGGGACAACGTAGAACACGTCTCTGTCCTGGCACATTTTCGTGTGCGATACTTCCCTCCGGGTCTTCGGTTCTTGCGAAGCTCTGTGTACTGCGAGCGCTGCTACTCGCAGCTGAGAAGGACCGTGGAGCTAGCGGCGAATTCGGAGAGCTCTTCGCTGCACTGCGCCGCTCGCAAGCGGCTTCGTTCTTCGCCTTCTGCCGTCCGGCGAGAGCTGAACTCCAGCGGTCAGTTGCAGCTCTGCCCAACAGCGTGTTCTCGGTTCTGCGGGCAAGCACGCCCTCTTGCCTTGGCCCCGAGTGCAAAGTCCCGAGCGAGCACTCGACTCAGTGCAATGCACCCGGAAGGACGCTCTCGCTCGCCTTTCAAGGAGCGATTCCTAACAGCAGAAGCAGCAGAGGCACAAACTGCACGACGAGAAGGGACAACGTAGAACACGTCTCTGTCCTGGCACATTTTCGTGTGCGATACTTCCCTCCGGGTCTTCGGTCCTTGCGAAGCTCTGTGTACTGCGAGCGCTGCTACTCGCAGCTGAGAAGGACCGTGGAGCTAGCGGCGAATTCGGAGAGCTCTTCGCTGCACTGCGCCGCTCGCAAGCGGCTTCGTTCTTCGCCTTCTGCCGTCCGGCGAGAGCTGAACTCCAGCGGTCAGTTGCAGCTCTGCCCAACAGCGTGTTCTCAGTTCTGCGG
Organism: Sturnus vulgaris; assembly: GCF_052056855.1. Lineage (NCBI taxonomy): Eukaryota > Metazoa > Chordata > Aves > Passeriformes > Sturnidae > Sturnus > Sturnus vulgaris. The sequence goes on from NW_028276403.1 coordinate 108,735, forward strand.
GCAAGCACGCCCTCTTGCCTTGGCCCCGAGTGCAAAGTCCCGAGCGAGCACTCGACTCAGTGCAATGCACAAGAAGGACGGTCTCGCTCGCCTTTCAAGGAGCGATTCCTAACAGCAGAAGCAGCAGAGGCACAAACTGCACGACGAGAGGGGACAACGTAGAACACGTCTCTGTCCTGGCACATTTGCGTGTGCGATACTTCCCTCCGGCTCTTCGGGCCTTGCGAAGCTCTGTGTACTGCGAGCGCTGCTACTCGCAGCTGAGAAGGACCGTGGAGCTAGCGGCGAATTCGGAGAGCTCTTCGCTGCACTGCGCCGCTCGCAAGCGGCTTCGTTCTTCGCCTTCTGCCGTCCGGCGAAGGCTGAACTCCAGCGGTCCGTTGCAGCTCTGCCCAACAGCGTGTTCTCGGTTCTTCGGGCAAGCACGCCCTCTTGCCTTGGCCCCGAGAGCAAAGTCCCGAGCGAGCACTCGACTCAGTGCAATGCACCCGGAAGGACGCTCTCGCTCGCCTTTCAAGGAGCGATTCCTAACAGCAGAAGCAGCAGAGGCACAAACTGCACGACGAGAGGGGACAACGTAGAACACGTCTCTGTCCTGGCACATTTTCGTGTGCGATACTTCCCTCCGGCTCTTCGGGCCTTGCGAAGCTCTGTGTACTGCGAGCGCTGCTACTCGCAGCTGAGAAGGACCGTGGAGCTAGCGGCGAATTCGGAGAGCTCTTCGCTGCACTGCGCCGCTCGCAAGCGGCTTCGTTCTTCGCCTTCTGCCGTCCGGCGAGAGCTGAACTCCAGCGGTCAGTTGCAGCTCTGCCCAACAGCGTGTTCTCAGTTCTGCGGGCAAGCACGCCCTCTTGCCTTGGACCCGAGAGCAAAGTCCCGAGCGAGCACTCGACTCAGTGCAATGCACCCGGAAGGACGCTCTCGCTCGCCTTTCAAGGAGCGATTCCTAACAGCAGAAGCAGCAGAGGCACAAACTGCACGACGAGAGGGGACAACGTAGAACACGTCTCTGTCCTGGCACATTTGCGTGTGCGATACTTCCCTCCGGCTCTTCGGGCCTTGCGAAGCTCTGTGTACTGCGAGCGCTGCTACTCGCAGCTGAGAAGGACCGTGGAGCTAGCGGCGAATTCGGAGAGCTCTTCGCTGCACTGCGCCGCTCGCAAGCGGCTTCGTTCTTCGCCTTCTGCCGTCCGGCGAGAGCTGAACTCCAGCGGTCAGTTGCAGCTCTGCCCAACAGCGTGTTCTCGGTTCTGCGGGCAAGCACGCCCTCTTGCCTTGGCCCCGAGAGCAAAGTCCCGAGCGAGCTCTCGACTCAGTGCAATGCACCCGGAAGGACGCTCTCGCTCGCCTTTCAAGGAGCGATTCCTAACAGCAGAAGCAGCAGAGGCACAAACTGCACGACGAGAAGGGACAACGTAGAACACGTCTCTGTCCTGGCACATTTTCGTGTGCGATACTTCCCTCCGGGTCTTCGGTTCTTGCGAAGCTCTGTGTACTGCGAGCGCTGCTACTCGCAGCTGAGAAGGACCGTGGAGCTAGCGGCGAATTCGGAGAGCTCTTCGCTGCACTGCGCCGCTCGCAAGCGGCTTCGTTCTTCGCCTTCTGCCGTCCGGCGAGAGCTGAACTCCAGCGGTCAGTTGCAGCTCTGCCCAACAGCGTGTTCTCGGTTCTGCGGGCAAGCACGCCCTCTTGCCTTGGCCCCGAGTGCAAAGTCCCGAGCGAGCACTCGACTCAGTGCAATGCACCCGGAAGGACGCTCTCGCTCGCCTTTCAAGGAGCGATTCCTAACAGCAGAAGCAGCAGAGGCACAAACTGCACGACGAGAAGGGACAACGTAGAACACGTCTCTGTCCTGGCACATTTTCGTGTGCGATACTTCCCTCCGGGTCTTCGGTCCTTGCGAAGCTCTGTGTACTGCGAGCGCTGCTACTCGCAGCTGAGAAGGACCGTGGAGCTAGCGGCGAATTCGGAGAGCTCTTCGCTGCACTGCGCCGCTCGCAAGCGGCTTCGTTCTTCGCCTTCTGCCGTCCGGCGAGAGCTGAACTCCAGCGGTCAGTTGCAGCTCTGCCCAACAGCGTGTTCTAAGTTCTGCGGGCAAGCACGCCCTCTTGCCTTGGCCCCGAGAGCAAAGTCCCGAGCGAGCTCTCGACTCAGTGCAATGCACCCGGAAGGACGCTCTCGCTCGTCTTTCAAGGAGCGATTCCTAACAGCAGAAGCAGCAGAGGCACAAACTGCACGACGAGAAGGGACAACGTAGAACACGTCTCTGTCTTGGCACATTTTCGTGTGCGATACTTCCCTCCGGGTCTTCGGTTCTTGCGAAGCTCTGTGTACTGCGAGCGCTGCTACTCGCAGCTGAGAAGGACCGTGGAGCTAGCGGCGAATTCGGAGAGCTCTTCGCTGCACTGCGCCGCTCGCAAGCGGCTTCGTTCTTCGCCTTCTGCCGTCCGGCGAGAGCTGAACTCCAGCGGTCAGTTGCAGCTCTGCCCAACAGCGTGTTCTCGGTTCTGCGGGCAAGCACGCCCTCTTGCCTTGGCCCCGAGTGCAAAGTCCCGAGCGAGCACTCGACTCAGTGCAATGCACCCGGAAGGACGCTCTCGCTCGTCTTTCAAGGAGCGATTCCTAACAGCAGAAGCAGCAGAGGCACAAACTGCACGACGAGAAGGGACAACGTAGAACACGTCTCTGTCCTGGCACATTTTCGTGTGCGATACTTCCCTCCGGGTCTTCGGTCCTTGCGAAGCTCTGTGTACTGCGAGCGCTGCTACTCGCAGCTGAGAAGGACCGTGGAGCTAGCGGCGAATTCGGAGAGCTCTTCGCTGCACTGCGCCGCTCGCAAGCGGCTTCGTTCTTCGCCTTCTGCCGTCCGGCGAGAGCTGAACTCCAGCGGTCAGTTGCAGCTCTGCCCAACAGCGTGTTCTCAGTTCTGCGGGCAAGCACGCCCTCTTGCCTTGGCCCCGAGTGCAAAGTCCCGAGCGAGCACTCGACTCAGTGCAATGCACCCGGAAGGACGCTCTCGCTCGTCTTTCAAGGAGCGATTCCTAACAGCAGAAGCAGCAGAGGCACAAACTGCACGACGAGAAGGGACAACGTAGAACACGTCTCTGTCCTGGCACATTTTCGTGTGCGATACTTCCCTCCGGGTCTTCGGTCCTTGCGAAGCTCTGTGTACTGCGAGCGCTGCTACTCGCAGCTGAGAAGGACCGTGGAGCTAGCGGCGAATTCGGAGAGCTCTTCGCTGCACTGCGCCGCTCGCAAGCGGCTTCGTTCTACGCCTTCTGCCGTCCGGCGAGAGCTGAACTCCAGCGGTCAGTTGCAGCTCTGCCCAACAGCGTGTTCTCAGTTCTGCGGGCAAGCACGCCCTCTTGCCTTGGCCCCGAGAGCAAAGTCCCGAGCGAGCACTCGACTCAGTGCAATGCACCCGGAAGGACGCTCTCGCTCGCCTTTCAAGGAGCGATTCCTAACAGCAGAAGCAGCAGAGGCACAAACTGCACGACGAGAAGGGACAACGTAGAACACGTCTCTGTCCTGGCACATTTTCGTGTGCGATACTTCCCTCCGGGTCTTCGGTCCTTGCGAAGCTCTGTGTACTGCGAGCGCTGCTACTCGCAGCTGAGAAGGACCGTGGAGCTAGCGGCGAATTCGGAGAGCTCTTCGCTGCACTGCGCCGCTCGCAAGCGGCTTCGTTCTTCGCCTTCTGCCGTCCGGCGAGAGCTGAACTCCAGCGGTCAGTTGCAGCTCTGCCCAACAGCGTGTTCTCGGTTCTGGGGGAAGCACGCCCTCTTGCCTTGGCCCCGAGAGCAAAGTCCCGAGCGAGCACTCGACTCAGTGCAATGCACCCGGAAGGACGCTCTCGCTCGCCTTTCAAGGAGCGATTCCTAACAGCAGAAGCAGCAGAGGCACAAACTGCACGACGAGAGGGGACACCGTAGAACACGTCTCTGTCCTGGCACATTTTCGTGTGCGATACTTCCCTCCGGCTCTTCGGGCCATGCGAAGCTCTGTGTACTGCGAGAGCAGCTACTCGCAGCTGAGAAGGACCGTGGAGCTAGCGGCGAATTCGGAGAGCTCTTCGCTGCACTGCGCCGCTCGCAAGCGGCTTCGTTCTTCGCCTTCTGCCGTCCGGCGAGAGCTGAACTCCAGCGGTCAGTTGCAGCTCTGCCCAACAGCGTGTTCTCGGTTCTGCGGGCAAGCACGCCCTCTTGCCTTGGCCCCGAGAGCAAAGTCCCGAGCGAGCACTCGACTCAGTGCAATGCACCCGGAAGGACGCTCTCGCTCGCCTTTCAAGGAGCGATTCCTAACAGCAGAAGCAGCAGAGGCACAAACTGCACGACGAGAGGGGACAACGTAGAACACGTCTCTGTCCTGGCACATTTTCGTGTGCGATACTTCCCTCCGGGTCTTCGGGCCTTGCGAAGCTCTGTGTACTGCGAGCGCTGCTACTCGCAGCTGAGAAGGACCGTGGAGCTAGCGGCGAATTCGGAGAGCTCTTCGCTGCACTGCGCCGCTCGCAAGCGCCTTCGTTCTTCGCCTTCTGCCGTCCGGCGAGAGCTGAACTCCAGCGGTCAGTTGCAGCTCTGCCCAACAGCGTGTTCGCAGTTCTGCGGGCAAGCACGCCCTCTTGCCTTGGCCCCGAGAGCAAAGTCCCGAGCGAGCACTCGACTCAGTGCAATGCACCCGGAAGGACGCTCTCGCTCGCCTTTCAAGGAGCGATTCCTAACAGCAGAAGCAGCAGAGGCACAAACTGCACGACGAGAGGGGACAACGTAGAACACGTCTCTGTCCTGGCACATTTTCGTGTGCGATACTTCCCTCCGGGTCTTCGGGCCTTGCGAAGCTCTGTGTACTGCGAGCGCTGCTACTCGCAGCTGAGAAGGACCGTGGAGCTAGCGGCGAATTCGGAGAGCTCTTCGCTGCACTGCGCCGCTCGCAAGCGGCTTCGTTCTTCGCCTTCTGCCGTCCGGCGAGAGCTGAACTCCAGCGGTCAGTTGCAGCTCTGCCCAACAGCGTGTTCTCAGTTCTGCGGGCAAGCACGCCCTCTTGCCTTGGCCCCGAGAGCAAAGTCCCGAGCGAGCACTCGACTCAGTGCAATGCACCCGGAAGGACGCTCTCGCTCGTCTTTCAAGGAGCGATTCCTAACAGCAGAAGCAGCAGAGGCACAAACTGCACGACGAGAAGGGACAACGTAGAACACGTCTCTGTCCTGGCACATTTTCGTGTGCGATACTTCCCTCCGGGTCTTCGGTCCTTGCGAAGCTCTGTGTACTGCGAGCGCTGCTACTCGCAGCTGAGAAGGACCGTGGAGCTAGCGGCGAATTCGGAGAGCTCTTCGCTGCACTGCGCCGCTCGCAAGCGGCTTCGTTCTTCGCCTTCTGCCGTCCGGCGAGAGCTGAACTCCAGCGGTCAGTTGCAGCTCTGCCCAACAGCGTGTTCTCAGTTCTGCGGGCAAGCACGCCCTCTTGCCTTGGCCCCGAGTGCAAAGTCCCGAGCGAGCACTCGACTCAGTGCAATGCACCCGGAAGGACGCTCTCGCTCGTCTTTCAAGGAGCGATTCCTAACAGCAGAAGCAGCAGAGGCACAAACTGCACGACGAGAAGGGACAACGTAGAACACGTCTCTGTCCTGGCACATTTTCGTGTGCGATACTTCCCTCCGGGTCTTCGGTCCTTGCGAAGCTCTGTGTACTGCGAGCGCTGCTACTCGCAGCTGAGAAGGACCGTGGAGCTAGCGGCGAATTCGGAGAGCTCTTCGCTGCACTGCGCCGCTCGCAAGCGGCTTCGTTCTTCGCCTTCTGCCGTCCGGCGAGAGCTGAACTCCAGCGGTCAGTTGCAGCTCTGCCCAACAGCGTGTTCTCAGTTCTGCGGGCAAGCACGCCCTCTTGCCTTGGCCCCGAGTGCAAAGTCCCGAGCGAGCACTCGACTCAGTGCAATGCACCCGGAAGGACGCTCTCGCTCGTCTTTCAAGGAGCGATTCCTAACAGCAGAAGCAGCAGAGGCACAAACTGCACGACGAGAAGGGACAACGTAGAACACGTCTCTGTCCTGGCACATTTTCGTGTGCGATACTTCCCTCCGGGTCTTCGGTCCTTGCGAAGCTCTGTGTACTGCGAGCGCTGCTACTCGCAGCTGAGAAGGACCGTGGAGCTAGCGGCGAATTCGGAGAGCTCTTCGCTGCACTGCGCCGCTCGCAAGCGGCTTCGTTCTACGCCTTCTGCCGTCCGGCGAGAGCTGAACTCCAGCGGTCAGTTGCAGCTCTGCCCAACAGCGTGTTCTCAGTTCTGCGGGCAAGCACGCCCTCTTGCCTTGGCCGCGAGAGCAAAGTCCCGAGCGAGCACTCGACTCAGTGCAATGCACCCGGAAGGACGCTCTCGCTCGCCTTTCAAGGAGCGATTCCTAACAGCAGAAGCAGCAGAGGCACAAACTGGACGACGAGAGGGGACAACGTAGAACACGTCTCTGTCCTGGCACATTTTCGTGTGCGATACTTTCCTCCGGGTCTTCGGGCCTTGCGAAGCTCTGTGTACTGCGAGCGCTGCTACTCGCAGCTGAGAAGGACCGTGGAGCTAGCGGCGAATTCGGAGAGCTCTTCGCTGCACTGCGCCGCTCGCAAGCGGCTTCGTTCTTCGCCTTCTGCCGTCCGGCGAGAGCTGAACTCCAGCGGTCAGTTGCAGCTCTGCCCAACAGCGTGTTCTCGGTTCTGCGGGCAAGCACGCCCTCTTGCCTTGGCCCCGAGAGCAAAGTCCCGAGCGAGCACTCGACTCAGTGCAATGCACCCGGAAGGACGCTCTCGCTCGCCTTTCAAGGAGCGATTCCTAACAGCAGAAGCAGCAGAGGCACAAACTGCATGACGAGAAGGGACAACGTAGAACACGTCTCTGTCCTGGCACATTTTCGTGTGCGATACTTCCCTCCGGGTCTTCGGTTCTTGCGAAGCTCTGTGTACTGCGAGCGCTGCTACTCGCAGCTGAGAAGGACCGTGGAGCTAGCGGCGAATTCGGAGAGCTCTTCGCTGCACTGCGCCGCTCGCAAGCGGCTTCGTTCTTCGCCTTCTGCCGTCCGGCGAGAGCTGAACTCCAGCGGTCAGTTGCAGCTCTGCCCAACAGCGTGTTCTCGGTTCTGCGGGCAAGCACGCCCTCTTGCCTTGGCCCCGAGAGCAAAGTCCCGAGCGAGCACTCGACTCAGTGCAATGCACCCGGAAGGACGCTCTCGCTCGCCTTTCAAGGAGCGATTCCTAACAGCAGAAGCAGCAGAGGCACAAACTGCACGACGAGAGGGGACAACGTAGAACACGTCTCTGTCCTGGCACATTTGCGTGTGCGATACTTCCCTCCGGCTCTTCGGGCCTTGCGAAGCTCTGTGTACTGCGAGCGCTGCTACTCGCAGCTGAGAAGGACCGTGGAGCTAGCGGCGAATTCGGAGAGCTCTTCGCTGCACTGCGCCGCTCGCAAGCGCCTTCGTTCTTCGCCTTCTGCCGTCCGGCGAAGGCTGAACTCCAGCGGTCAGTTGCAGCTCTGCCCAACAGCGTGTTCTCGGTTCTGCGGGCAAGCACGCCCTCTTGCCTTGGCCCCGAGAGCAAAGTCCCGAGCGAGCACTCGACTCAGTGCAATGCACCCGGAAGGACGCTCTCGCTCGCCTTTCAAGGAGCGATTCCTAACAGCAGAAGCAGCAGAGGCACAAACTGCACGACGAGAGGGGACAACGTAGAACACGTCTCTGTCCTGGCACATTTGCGTGTGCGATACTTCCCTCCGGGTCTTCGGGCCTTGCGAAGCTCTGTGTACTGCGAGCGCTGCTACTCGCAGCTGAGAAGGACCGTGGAGCTAGCGGCGAATTCGTAGAGCTCTTCGCTGCACTGCGCCGCTCGCAAGCGGCTTCGTTCTTCGCCTTCTGCCGTCCGGCGAGAGCTGAACTCCAGCGGTCAGTTGCAGCTCTGCCCAACAGCGTGTTCTCGGTTCTGCGGGCAAGCACGCCCTCTTGCCTTGGCCCCGAGAGCAAAGTCCCGAGCGAGCACTCGACTCAGTGCAATGCACCCGGAAGGACGCTCTCGCTCGCCTTTCAAGGAGCGATTCCTAACAGCAGAAGCAGCAGAGGCACAAACTGCACGACGAGAGGGGACAACGTAGAACACGTCTCTGTCCTGGCACATTTTCGTGAGCGATACTTCCCTCCGGGTCTTCGGGCCTTGCGAAGCTCTGTGTACTGCGAGCGCTGCTACTCGCAGCTGAGAAGGACCGTGGAGCTAGCGGCGAATTCGTAGAGCTCTTCGCTGCACTGCGCCGCTCGCAAGCGGCTTCGTTCTTCGCCTTCTGCCGTCCGGCGAGAGCTGAACTCCAGCGGTCAGTTGCAGCTCTGCCCAACAGCGTGTTCTCGGTTCTGCGGGCAAGCACGCCCTCTTGCCTTGGCCGCGAGAGCAAAGTCCCGAGCGAGCACTCGACTCAGTGCAATGCACCCGGAAGGACGCTCTCGCTCGCCTTTCAAGGAGCGATTCCTAACAGCAGAAGCAGCAGAGGCACAAACTGCACGACGAGAGGGGACAACGTAGAACACGTCTCTGTCCTGGCACATTTGCGTGTGCGATACTTCCCTCCGGCTCTTCGGGCCTTGCGAAGCTCTGTGTACTGCGAGCGCTGCTACTCGCAGCTGAGAAGGACCGTGGAGCTAGCGGCGAATTCGGAGAGCTCTTCGCTGCACTGCGCCGCTCGCAAGCGCCTTCGTTCTTCGCCTTCTGCCGTCCGGCGAAGGCTGAACTCCAGCGGTCAGTTGCAGCTCTGCCCAACAGCGTGTTCTCGGTTCTGCGGGCAAGCACGCCCTCTTGCCTTGGCCCCGAGAGCAAAGTCCCGAGCGAGCACTCGACTCAGTGCAATGCACCCGGAAGGACGCTCTCGCTCGCCTTTCAAGGAGCGATTCCTAACAGCAGAAGCAGCAGAGGCACAAACTGCACGACGAGAGGGGACAACGTAGAACACGTCTCTGTCCTGGCACATTTGCGTGTGCGATACTTCCCTCCGGCTCTTCGGGCCTTGCGAAGCTCTGTGTACTGCGAGCGCTGCTACTCGCAGCTGAGAAGGACCGTGGAGCTAGCGGCGAATTCGGAGAGCTCTTCGCTGCACTGCGCCGCTCGCAAGCGGCTTCGTTCTTCGCCTTCTGCCGTCCGGCGAGAGCTGAACTCCAGCGGTCAGTTGCAGCTCTGCCCAACAGCGTGTTCTCGGTTCTGCGGGCAAGCACGCCCTCTTGCCTTGGCCCCGAGAGCAAAGTCCCGAGCGAGCACTCGACTCAGTGCAATGCACCCGGAAGGACGCTCTCGCTCGCCTTTCAAGGAGCGATTCCTAACAGCAGAAGCAGCAGAGGCACAAACTGCACGACGAGAGGGGACAACGTAGAACACGTCTCTGTCCTGGCACATTTGCGTGTGCGATACTTCCCTCCGGCTCTTCGGGCCTTGCGAAGCTCTGTGTACTGCGAGCGCTGCTACTCGCAGCTGAGAAGGACCGTGGAGCTAGCGGCGAATTCGGAGAGCTCTTCGCTGCACTGCGCCGCTCGCAAGCGCCTTCGTTCTTCGCCTTCTGCCGTCCGGCGAAGGCTGAACTCCAGCGGTCAGTTGCAGCTCTGCCCAACAGCGTGTTCTCGGTTCTGCGGGCAAGCACGCCCTCTTGCCTTGGCCCCGAGAGCAAAGTCCCGAGCGAGCACTCGACTCAGTGCAATGCACCCGGAAGGACGCTCTCGCTCGCCTTTCAAGGAGCGATTCCTAACAGCAGAAGCAGCAGAGGCACAAACTGCACGACGAGAGGGGACAACGTAGAACACGTCTCTGTCCTGGCACATTTGCGTGTGCGATACTTCCCTCCGGGTCTTCGGGCCTTGCGAAGCTCTGTGTACTGCGAGCGCTGCTACTCGCAGCTGAGAAGGACCGTGGAGCTAGCGGCGAATTCGGAGAGCTCTTCGCTGCACTGCGCCGCTCGCAAGCGGCTTCGTTCTTCGCCTTCTGCCGTCCGGCGAGAGCTGAACTCCAGCGGTCAGTTGCAGCTCTGCCCAACAGCGTGTTCTCGGTTCTGCGGGCAAGCACGCCCTCTTGCCTTGGCCGCGAGAGCAAAGTCCCGAGCGAGCACTCGACTCAGTGCAATGCACCCGGAAGGACGCTCTCGCTCGCCTTTCAAGGAGCGATTCCTAACAGCAGAAGCAGCAGAGGCACAAACTGCACGACGAGAGGGGACAACGTAGAACACGTCTCTGTCCTGGCACATTTGCGTGTGCGACACTTCCCTCCGGCTCTTCGGGCCTTGCGAAGCTCTGTGTACTGCGAGCGCTGCTACTCGCAGCTGAGAAGGACCGTGGAGCTAGCGGCGAATTCGGAGAGCTCTTCGCTGCACTGCGCCGCTCGCAAGCGGCTTCGTTCTTCGCCTTCTGCCGTCCGGCGAGAGCTGAACTCCAGCGGTCAGTTGCAGCTCTGCCCAACAGCGTGTTCTCGGTTCTGCGGGCAAGCACGCCCTCTTGCCTTGGCCCCGAGAGCAAAGTCCCGAGCGAGCACTCGACTCAGTGCAATGCACCCGGAAGGACGCTCTCGCTCGCCTTTCAAGGAGCGATTCCTAACAGCAGAAGCAGCAGAGGCACAAACTGCACGACGAGAGGGGACAACGTAGAACACGTCTCTGTCCTGGCACATTTGAGTGTGCGATACTTCCCTCCGGCTCTTCGGGCCTTGCGAAGCTCTGTGTACTGCGAGCGCTGCTACTCGCAGCTGAGAAGGACCGTGGAGCTAGCGGCGAATTCGGAGAGCTCTTCGCTGCACTGCGCCGCTCGCAAGCGCCTTCGTTCTTCGCCTTCTGCCGTCCGGCGAAGGCTGAACTCCAGCGGTCAGTTGCAGCTCTGCCCAACAGCGTGTTCTCGGTTCTGCGGGCAAGCACGCCCTCTTGCCTTGGCCCCGAGAGCAAAGTCCCGAGCGAGCACTCGACTCAGTGCAATGCACCCGGAAGGACGCTCTCGCTCGCCTTTCAAGGAGCGATTCCTAACAGCAGAAGCAGCAGAGGCACAAACTGCACGACGAGAGGGGACAACGTAGAACACGTCTCTGTCCTGGCACATTTGCGTGTGCGATACTTCCCTCCGGGTCTTCGGGCCTTGCGAAGCTCTGTGTACTGCGAGCGCTGCTACTCGCAGCTGAGAAGGACCGTGGAGCTAGCGGCGAATTCGTAGAGCTCTTCGCTGCACTGCGCCGCTCGCAAGCGGCTTCGTTCTTCGCCTTCTGCCGTCCGGCGAGAGCTGAACTCCAGCGGTCAGTTGCAGCTCTGCCCAACAGCGTGTTCTCGGTTCTGCGGGCAAGCACGCCCTCTTGCCTTGGCCCCGAGAGCAAAGTCCCGAGCGAGCACTCGACTCAGTGCAATGCACCCGGAAGGACGCTCTCGCTCGCCTTTCAAGGAGCGATTCCTAACAGCAGAAGCAGCAGAGGCACAAACTGCACGACGAGAGGGGACAACGTAGAACACGTCTCTGTCCTGGCACATTTTCGTGAGCGATACTTCCCTCCGGGTCTTCGGGCCTTGCGAAGCTCTGTGTACTGCGAGCGCTGCTACTCGCAGCTGAGAAGGACCGTGGAGCTAGCGGCGAATTCGGAGAGCTCTTCGCTGCACTGCGCCGCTCGCAAGCGGCTTCGTTCTTCGCCTTCTGCCGTCCGGCGAGAGCTGAACTCCAGCGGTCAGTTGCAGCTCTGCCCAACAGCGTGTTCTCGGTTCTGCGGGCAAGCACGCCCTCTTGCCTTGGCCGCGAGAGCAAAGTCCCGAGCGAGCACTCGACTCAGTGCAATGCACCCGGAAGGACGCTCTCGCTCGCCTTTCAAGGAGCGATTCCTAACAGCAGAAGCAGCAGAGGCACAAACTGCACGACGAGAGGGGACAACGTAGAACACGTCTCTGTCCTGGCACATTTTCGTGAGCGATACTTCCCTCCGGCTCTTCGGGCCTTGCGAAGCTCTGTGTACTGCGAGCGCTGCTACTCGCAGCTGAGAAGGACCGTGGAGCTAGCGGCGAATTCGGAGAGCTCTTCGCTGCACTGCGCCGCTCGCAAGCGCCTTCGTTCTTCGCCTTCTGCCGTCCGGCGAGAGCTGAACTCCAGCGGTCAGTTGCAGCTCTGCCCAACAGCGTGTTCTCGGTTCTGCGGGCAAGCACGCCCTCTTGCCTTGGCCGCGAGAGCAAAGTCCCGAGCGAGCACTCGACTCAGTGCAATGCACCCGGAAGGACGCTCTCGCTCGCCTTTCAAGGAGCGATTCCTAACAGCAGAAGCAGCAGAGGCACAAACTGCACGACGAGAGGGGACAACGTAGAACACGTCTCTGTCCTGGCACATTTGCGTGTGCGACACTTCCCTCCGGCTCTTCGGGCCTTGCGAAGCTCTGTGTACTGCGAGCGCTGCTACTCGCAGCTGAGAAGGACCGTGGAGCTAGCGGCGAATTCGGAGAGCTCTTCGCTGCACTGCGCCGCTCGCAAGCGCCTTCGTTCTTCGCCTTCTGCCGTCCGGCGAAGGCTGAACTCCAGCGGTCAGTTGCAGCTCTGCCCAACAGCGTGTTCTCGGTTCTGCGGGCAAGCACGCCCTCTTGCCTTGGCCCCGAGAGCAAAGTCCCGAGCGAGCACTCGACTCAGTGCAATGCACCCGGAAGGACGCTCTCGCTCGCCTTTCAAGGAGCGATTCCTAACAGCAGAAGCAGCAGAGGCACAAACTGCACGACGAGAGGGGACAACGTAGAACACGTCACTGTCCTGGCACATTTGCGTGTGCGATACTTCCCTCCGGCTCTTCGGGCCTTGCGAAGCTCTGTGTACTGCGAGCGCTGCTACTCGCAGCTGAGAAGGACCGTGGAGCTAGCGGCGAATTCGGAGAGCTCTTCGCTGCACTGCGCCGCTCGCAAGCGCCTTCGTTCTTCGCCTTCTGCCGTCCGGCGAAGGCTGAACTCCAGCGGTCAGTTGCAGCTCTGCCCAACAGCGTGTTCTCGGTTCTGCGGGCAAGCACGCCCTCTTGCCTTGGCCCCGAGAGCAAAGTCCCGAGCGAGCACTCGACTCAGTGCAATGCACCCGGAAGGACGCTCTCGCTCGCCTTTCAAGGAGCGATTCCTAACAGCAGAAGCAGCAGAGGCACAAACTGCACGACGAGAGGGGACAACGTAGAACACGTCTCTGTCCTGGCACATTTGCGTGTGCGATACTTCCCTCCGGGTCTTCGGGCCTTGCGAAGCTCTGTGTACTGCGAGCGCTGCTACTCGCAGCTGAGAAGGACCGTGGAGCTAGCGGCGAATTCGTAGAGCTCTTCGCTGCACTGCGCCGCTCGCAAGCGGCTTCGTTCTTCGCCTTCTGCCGTCCGGCGAGAGCTGAACTCCAGCGGTCAGTTGCAGCTCTGCCCAACAGCGTGTTCTCGGTTCTGCGGGCAAGCACGCCCTCTTGCCTTGGCCCCGAGAGCAAAGTCCCGAGCGAGCACTCGACTCAGTGCAATGCACCCGGAAGGACGCTCTCGCTCGCCTTTCAAGGAGCGATTCCTAACAGCAGAAGCAGCAGAGGCACAAACTGCACGACGAGAGGGGACAACGTAGAACACGTCTCTGTCCTGGCACATTTTCGTGAGCGATACTTCCCTCCGGGTCTTCGGGCCTTGCGAAGCTCTGTGTACTGCGAGCGCTGCTACTCGCAGCTGAGAAGGACCGTGGAGCTAGCGGCGAATTCGTAGAGCTCTTCGCTGCACTGCGCCGCTCGCAAGCGGCTTCGTTCTTCGCCTTCTGCCGTCCGGCGAGAGCTGAACTCCAGCGGTCAGTTGCAGCTCTGCCCAACAGCGTGTTCTCGGTTCTGCGGGCAAGCACGCCCTCTTGCCTTGGCCGCGAGAGCAAAGTCCCGAGCGAGCACTCGACTCAGTGCAATGCACCCGGAAGGACGCTCTCGCTCGCCTTTCAAGGAGCGATTCCTAACAGCAGAAGCAGCAGAGGCACAAACTGCACGACGAGAGGGGACAACGTAGAACACGTCTCTGTCCTGGCACATTTGCGTGTGCGATACTTCCCTCCGGCTCTTCGGGCCTTGCGAAGCTCTGTGTACTGCGAGCGCTGCTACTCGCAGCTGAGAAGGACCGTGGAGCTAGCGGCGAATTCGGAGAGCTCTTCGCTGCACTGCGCCGCTCGCAAGCGCCTTCGTTCTTCGCCTTCTGCCGTCCGGCGAAGGCTGAACTCCAGCGGTCAGTTGCAGCTCTGCCCAACAGCGTGTTCTCGGTTCTGCGGGCAAGCACGCCCTCTTGCCTTGGCCCCGAGAGCAAAGTCCCGAGCGAGCACTCGACTCAGTGCAATGCACCCGGAAGGACGCTCTCGCTCGCCTTTCAAGGAGCGATTCCTAACAGCAGAAGCAGCAGAGGCACAAACTGCACGACGAGAGGGGACAACGTAGAACACGTCTCTGTCCTGGCACATTTGCGTGTGCGATACTTCCCTCCGGCTCTTCGGGCCTTGCGAAGCTCTGTGTACTGCGAGCGCTGCTACTCGCAGCTGAGAAGGACCGTGGAGCTAGCGGCGAATTCGGAGAGCTCTTCGCTGCACTGCGCCGCTCGCAAGCGGCTTCGTTCTTCGCCTTCTGCCGTCCGGCGAGAGCTGAACTCCAGCGGTCAGTTGCAGCTCTGCCCAACAGCGTGTTCTCGGTTCTGCGGGCAAGCACGCCCTCTTGCCTTGGCCCCGAGAGCAAAGTCCCGAGCGAGCACTCGACTCAGTGCAATGCACCCGGAAGGACGCTCTCGCTCGCCTTTCAAGGAGCGATTCCTAACAGCAGAAGCAGCAGAGGCACAAACTGCACGACGAGAGGGGACAACGTAGAACACGTCTCTGTCCTGGCACATTTGCGTGTGCGATACTTCCCTCCGGCTCTTCGGGCCTTGCGAAGCTCTGTGTACTGCGAGCGCTGCTACTCGCAGCTGAGAAGGACCGTGGAGCTAGCGGCGAATTCGGAGAGCTCTTCGCTGCACTGCGCCGCTCGCAAGCGCCTTCGTTCTTCGCCTTCTGCCGTCCGGCGAAGGCTGAACTCCAGCGGTCAGTTGCAGCTCTGCCCAACAGCGTGTTCTCGGTTCTGCGGGCAAGCACGCCCTCTTGCCTTGGCCCCGAGAGCAAAGTCCCGAGCGAGCACTCGACTCAGTGCAATGCACCCGGAAGGACGCTCTCGCTCGCCTTTCAAGGAGCGATTCCTAACAGCAGAAGCAGCAGAGGCACAAACTGCACGACGAGAGGGGACAACGTAGAACACGTCTCTGTCCTGGCACATTTGCGTGTGCGATACTTCCCTCCGGGTCTTCGGGCCTTGCGAAGCTCTGTGTACTGCGAGCGCTGCTACTCGCAGCTGAGAAGGACCGTGGAGCTAGCGGCGAATTCGGAGAGCTCTTCGCTGCACTGCGCCGCTCGCAAGCGGCTTCGTTCTTCGCCTTCTGCCGTCCGGCGAGAGCTGAACTCCAGCGGTCAGTTGCAGCTCTGCCCAACAGCGTGTTCTCGGTTCTGCGGGCAAGCACGCCCTCTTGCCTTGGCCGCGAGAGCAAAGTCCCGAGCGAGCACTCGACTCAGTGCAATGCACCCGGAAGGACGCTCTCGCTCGCCTTTCAAGGAGCGATTCCTAACAGCAGAAGCAGCAGAGGCACAAACTGCACGACGAGAGGGGACAACGTAGAACACGTCTCTGTCCTGGCACATTTGCGTGTGCGACACTTCCCTCCGGCTCTTCGGGCCTTGCGAAGCTCTGTGTACTGCGAGCGCTGCTACTCGCAGCTGAGAAGGACCGTGGAGCTAGCGGCGAATTCGGAGAGCTCTTCGCTGCACTGCGCCGCTCGCAAGCGGCTTCGTTCTTCGCCTTCTGCCGTCCGGCGAGAGCTGAACTCCAGCGGTCAGTTGCAGCTCTGCCCAACAGCGTGTTCTCGGTTCTGCGGGCAAGCACGCCCTCTTGCCTTGGCCCCGAGAGCAAAGTCCCGAGCGAGCACTCGACTCAGTGCAATGCACCCGGAAGGACGCTCTCGCTCGCCTTTCAAGGAGCGATTCCTAACAGCAGAAGCAGCAGAGGCACAAACTGCACGACGAGAGGGGACAACGTAGAACACGTCTCTGTCCTGGCACATTTGAGTGTGCGATACTTCCCTCCGGCTCTTCGGGCCTTGCGAAGCTCTGTGTACTGCGAGCGCTGCTACTCGCAGCTGAGAAGGACCGTGGAGCTAGCGGCGAATTCGGAGAGCTCTTCGCTGCACTGCGCCGCTCGCAAGCGCCTTCGTTCTTCGCCTTCTGCCGTCCGGCGAAGGCTGAACTCCAGCGGTCAGTTGCAGCTCTGCCCAACAGCGTGTTCTCGGTTCTGCGGGCAAGCACGCCCTCTTGCCTTGGCCCCGAGAGCAAAGTCCCGAGCGAGCACTCGACTCAGTGCAATGCACCCGGAAGGACGCTCTCGCTCGCCTTTCAAGGAGCGATTCCTAACAGCAGAAGCAGCAGAGGCACAAACTGCACGACGAGAGGGGACAACGTAGAACACGTCTCTGTCCTGGCACATTTGCGTGTGCGATACTTCCCTCCGGGTCTTCGGGCCTTGCGAAGCTCTGTGTACTGCGAGCGCTGCTACTCGCAGCTGAGAAGGACCGTGGAGCTAGCGGCGAATTCGTAGAGCTCTTCGCTGCACTGCGCCGCTCGCAAGCGGCTTCGTTCTTCGCCTTCTGCCGTCCGGCGAGAGCTGAACTCCAGCGGTCAGTTGCAGCTCTGCCCAACAGCGTGTTCTCGGTTCTGCGGGCAAGCACGCCCTCTTGCCTTGGCCCCGAGAGCAAAGTCCCGAGCGAGCACTCGACTCAGTGCAATGCACCCGGAAGGACGCTCTCGCTCGCCTTTCAAGGAGCGATTCCTAACAGCAGAAGCAGCAGAGGCACAAACTGCACGACGAGAGGGGACAACGTAGAACACGTCTCTGTCCTGGCACATTTTCGTGAGCGATACTTCCCTCCGGGTCTTCGGGCCTTGCGAAGCTCTGTGTACTGCGAGCGCTGCTACTCGCAGCTGAGAAGGACCGTGGAGCTAGCGGCGAATTCGGAGAGCTCTTCGCTGCACTGCGCCGCTCGCAAGCGGCTTCGTTCTTCGCCTTCTGCCGTCCGGCGAGAGCTGAACTCCAGCGGTCAGTTGCAGCTCTGCCCAACAGCGTGTTCTCGGTTCTGCGGGCAAGCACGCCCTCTTGCCTTGGCCGCGAGAGCAAAGTCCCGAGCGAGCACTCGACTCAGTGCAATGCACCCGGAAGGACGCTCTCGCTCGCCTTTCAAGGAGCGATTCCTAACAGCAGAAGCAGCAGAGGCACAAACTGCACGACGAGAGGGGACAACGTAGAACACGTCTCTGTCCTGGCACATTTTCGTGAGCGATACTTCCCTCCGGCTCTTCGGGCCTTGCGAAGCTCTGTGTACTGCGAGCGCTGCTACTCGCAGCTGAGAAGGACCGTGGAGCTAGCGGCGAATTCGGAGAGCTCTTCGCTGCACTGCGCCGCTCGCAAGCGGCTTCGTTCTTCGCCTTCTGCCGTCCGGCGAGAGCTGAACTCCAGCGGTCAGTTGCAGCTCTGCCCAACAGCGTGTTCTCGGTTCTGCGGGCAAGCACGCCCTCTTGCCTTGGCCGCGAGAGCAAAGTCCCGAGCGAGCACTCGACTCAGTGCAATGCACCCGGAAGGACGCTCTCGCTCGCCTTTCAAGGAGCGATTCCTAACAGCAGAAGCAGCAGAGGCACAAACTGCACGACGAGAGGGGACAACGTAGAACACGTCTCTGTCCTGGCACATTTGCGTGTGCGACACTTCCCTCCGGCTCTTCGGGCCTTGCGAAGCTCTGTGTACTGCGAGCGCTGCTACTCGCAGCTGAGAAGGACCGTGGAGCTAGCGGCGAATTCGGAGAGCTCTTCGCTGCACTGCGCCGCTCGCAAGCGCCTTCGTTCTTCGCCTTCTGCCGTCCGGCGAAGGCTGAACTCCAGCGGTCAGTTGCAGCTCTGCCCAACAGCGTGTTCTCGGTTCTGCGGGCAAGCACGCCCTCTTGCCTTGGCCCCGAGAGCAAAGTCCCGAGCGAGCACTCGACTCAGTGCAATGCACCCGGAAGGACGCTCTCGCTCGCCTTTCAAGGAGCGATTCCTAACAGCAGAAGCAGCAGAGGCACAAACTGCACGACGAGAGGGGACAACGTAGAACACGTCACTGTCCTGGCACATTTGCGTGTGCGATACTTCCCTCCGGCTCTTCGGGCCTTGCGAAGCTCTGTGTACTGCGAGAGCTGCTACTCGCAGCTGAGAAGGACCGTGGAGCTAGCGGCGAATTCGGAGAGCTCTTCGCTGCACTGCGCCGCTCGCAAGCGGCTTCGTTCTTCGCCTTCTGCCGTCCGGCGAGAGCTGAACTCCAGCGGTCAGTTGCAGCTCTGCCCAACAGCGTGTTCTCGGTTCTGCGGGCAAGCACGCCCTCTTGCCTTGGCCCCGAGAGCAAAGTCCCGAGCGAGCACTCGACTCAGTGCAATGCACCCGGAAGGACGCTCTCGCTCGCCTTTCAAGGAGCGATTCCTAACAGCAGAAGCAGCAGAGGCACAAACTGCACGACGAGAGGGGACAACGTAGAACACGTCTCTGTCCTGGCACATTTTCGTGAGCGATACTTCCCTCCGGGTCTTCGGGCCTTGCGAAGCTCTGTGTACTGCGAGCGCTGCTACTCGCAGCTGAGAAGGACCGTGGAGCTAGCGGCGAATTCGTAGAGCTCTTCGCTGCACTGCGCCGCTCGCAAGCGGCTTCGTTCTTCGCCTTCTGCCGTCCGGCGAGAGCTGAACTCCAGCGGTCAGTTGCAGCTCTGCCCAACAGCGTGTTCTCGGTTCTGCGGGCAAGCACGCCCTCTTGCCTTGGCCGCGAGAGCAAAGTCCCGAGCGAGCACTCGACTCAGTGCAATGCACCCGGAAGGACGCTCTCGCTCGCCTTTCAAGGAGCGATTCCTAACAGCAGAAGCAGCAGAGGCACAAACTGCACGACGAGAGGGGACAACGTAGAACACGTCTCTGTCCTGGCACATTTGCGTGTGCGATACTTCCCTCCGGCTCTTCGGGCCTTGCGAAGCTCTGTGTACTGCGAGCGCTGCTACTCGCAGCTGAGAAGGACCGTGGAGCTAGCGGCGAATTCGGAGAGCTCTTCGCTGCACTGCGCCGCTCGCAAGCGCCTTCGTTCTTCGCCTTCTGCCGTCCGGCGAAGGCTGAACTCCAGCGGTCAGTTGCAGCTCTGCCCAACAGCGTGTTCTCGGTTCTGCGGGCAAGCACGCCCTCTTGCCTTGGCCCCGAGAGCAAAGTCCCGAGCGAGCACTCGACTCAGTGCAATGCACCCGGAAGGACGCTCTCGCTCGCCTTTCAAGGAGCGATTCCTAACAGCAGAAGCAGCAGAGGCACAAACTGCACGACGAGAGGGGACACCGTAGAACACGTCACTGTCCTGGCACATTTGCGTGTGCGATACTTCCCTCCGGCTCTTCGGGCCTTGTGAAGCTCTGTGTACTGCGAGCGCTGCTACTCGCAGCTGAGAAGGACCGTGGAGCTAGCGGCGAATTCGGAGAGCTCTTCGCTGCACTGCGCCGCTCGCAAGCGGCTTCGTTCTTCGCCTTCTGCCGTCCGGCGAGAGCTGAACTCCAGCGGTCAGTTGCAGCTCTGCCCAACAGCGTGTTCTCGGTTCTGCGGGCAAGCACGCCCTCTTGCCTTGGCCCCGAGAGCAAAGTCCCGAGCGAGCACTCGACTCAGTGCAATGCACCCGGAAGGACGCTCTCGCTCGCCTTTCAAGGAGCGATTCCTAACAGCAGAAGCAGCAGAGGCACAAACTGCACGACGAGAGGGGACACCGTAGAACACGTCACTGTCCTGGCACATTTGCGTGTGCGATACTTCCCTCCGGCTCTTCGGGCCTTGCGAAGCTCTGTGTACTGCGAGAGCTGCTACTCGCAGCTGAGAAGGACCGTGGAGCTAGCGGCGAATTCGGAGAGCTCTTCGCTGCACTGCGCCGCTCGCAAGCGGCTTCGTTCTTCGCCTTCTGCCGTCCGGCGAGAGCTGAACTCCAGCGGTCAGTTGCAGCTCTGCCCAACAGCGTGTTCTCGGTTCTGCGGGCAAGCACGCCCTCTTGCCTTGGCCCCGAGAGCAAAGTCCCGAGCGAGCACTCGACTCAGTGCAATGCACCCGGAAGGACGCTCTCGCTCGCCTTTCAAGGAGCGATTCCTAACAGCAGAAGCAGCAGAGGCACAAACTGCACGACGAGAGGGGACAACGTAGAACACGTCTCTGTCCTGGCACATTTGCGTGTGCGATACTTCCCTCCGGCTCTTCGGGCCTTGCGAAGCTCTGTGTACTGCGAGCGCTGCTACTCGCAGCTGAGAAGGACCGTGGAGCTAGCGGCGAATTCGTAGAGCTCTTCGCTGCACTGCGCCGCTCGCAAGCGGCTTCGTTCTTCGCCTTCTGCCGTCCGGCGAGAGCTGAACTCCAGCGGTCAGTTGCAGCTCTGCCCAACAGCGTGTTCTCGGTTCTGCGGGCAAGCACGCCCTCTTGCCTTGGCCGCGAGAGCAAAGTCCCGAGCGAGCACTCGACTCAGTGCAATGCACCCGGAAGGACGCTCTCGCTCGCCTTTCAAGGAGCGATTCCTAACAGCAGAAGCAGCAGAGGCACAAACTGCACGACGAGAGGGGACAACGTAGAACACGTCTCTGTCCTGGCACATTTGCGTGTGCGATACTTCCCTCCGGCTCTTCGGGCCTTGCGAAGCTCTGTGTACTGCGAGCGCTGCTACTCGCAGCTGAGAAGGACCGTGGAGCTAGCGGCGAATTCGGAGAGCTCTTCGCTGCACTGCGCCGCTCGCAAGCGCCTTCGTTCTTCGCCTTCTGCCGTCCGGCGAAGGCTGAACTCCAGCGGTCAGTTGCAGCTCTGCCCAACAGCGTGTTCTCGGTTCTGCGGGCAAGCACGCCCTCTTGCCTTGGCCCCGAGAGCAAAGTCCCGAGCGAGCACTCGACTCAGTGCAATGCACCCGGAAGGACGCTCTCGCTCGCCTTTCAAGGAGCGATTCCTAACAGCAGAAGCAGCAGAGGCACAAACTGCACGACGAGAGGGGACAACGTAGAACACGTCTCTGTCCTGGCACATTTGCGTGTGCGATACTTCCCTCCGGCTCTTCGGGCCTTGCGAAGCTCTGTGTACTGCGAGCGCTGCTACTCGCAGCTGAGAAGGACCGTGGAGCTAGCGGCGAATTCGGAGAGCTCTTCGCTGCACTGCGCCGCTCGCAAGCGGCTTCGTTCTTCGCCTTCTGCCGTCCGGCGAGAGCTGAACTCCAGCGGTCAGTTGCAGCTCTGCCCAACAGCGTGTTCTCGGTTCTGCGGGCAAGCACGCCCTCTTGCCTTGGCCCCGAGAGCAAAGTCCCGAGCGAGCACTCGACTCAGTGCAATGCACCCGGAAGGACGCTCTCGCTCGCCTTTCAAGGAGCGATTCCTAACAGCAGAAGCAGCAGAGGCACAAACTGCACGACGAGAGGGGACAACGTAGAACACGTCTCTGTCCTGGCACATTTTCGTGAGCGATACTTCCCTCCGGGTCTTCGGGCCTTGCGAAGCTCTGTGTACTGCGAGCGCTGCTACTCGCAGCTGAGAAGGACCGTGGAGCTAGCGGCGAATTCGGAGAGCTCTTCGCTGCACTGCGCCGCTCGCAAGCGCCTTCGTTCTTCGCCTTCTGCCGTCCGGCGAGAGCTGAACTCCAGCGGTCAGTTGCAGCTCTGCCCAACAGCGTGTTCTCGGTTCTGCGGGCAAGCACGCCCTCTTGCCTTGGCCGCGAGAGCAAAGTCCCGAGCGAGCACTCGACTCAGTGCAATGCACCCGGAAGGACGCTCTCGCTCGCCTTTCAAGGAGCGATTCCTAACAGCAGAAGCAGCAGAGGCACAAACTGCACGACGAGAGGGGACAACGTAGAACACGTCTCTGTCCTGGCACATTTTCGTGAGCGATACTTCCCTCCGGGTCTTCGGGCCTTGCGAAGCTCTGTGTACTGCGAGCGCTGCTACTCGCAGCTGAGAAGGACCGTGGAGCTAGCGGCGAATTCGGAGAGCTCTTCGCTGCACTGCGCCGCTCGCAAGCGGCTTCGTTCTTCGCCTTCTGCCGTCCGGCGAGAGCTGAACTCCAGCGGTCAGTTGCAGCTCTGCCCAACAGCGTGTTCTCGGTTCTGCGGGCAAGCACGCCCTCTTGCCTTGGCCCCGAGAGCAAAGTCCCGAGCGAGCACTCGACTCAGTGCAATGCACCCGGAAGGACGCTCTCGCTCGCCTTTCAAGGAGCGATTCCTAACAGCAGAAGCAGCAGAGGCACAAACTGCACGACGAGAGGGGACAACGTAGAACACGTCTCTGTCCTGGCACATTTGCGTGTGCGATACTTCCCTCCGGCTCTTCGGGCCTTGCGAAGCTCTGTGTACTGCGAGCGCTGCTACTCGCAGCTGAGAAGGACCGTGGAGCTAGCGGCGAATTCGGAGAGCTCTTCGCTGCACTGCGCCGCTCGCAAGCGGCTTCGTTCTTCGCCTTCTGCCGTCCGGCGAGAGCTGAACTCCAGCGGTCAGTTGCAGCTCTGCCCAACAGCGTGTTCTCGGTTCTGCGGGCAAGCACGCCCTCTTGCCTTGGCCCCGAGAGCAAAGTCCCGAGCGAGCTCTCGACTCAGTGCAATGCACCCGGAAGGACGCTCTCGCTCGCCTTTCAAGGAGCGATTCCTAACAGCAGAAGCAGCAGAGGCACAAACTGCATGACGAGAAGGGACAACGTAGAACACGTCTCTGTCCTGGCACATTTTCGTGTGCGATACTTCCCTCCGGGTCTTCGGTTCTTGCGAAGCTCTGTGTACTGCGAGCGCTGCTACTCGCAGCTGAGAAGGACCGTGGAGCTAGCGGCGAATTCGGAGAGCTCTTCGCTGCACTGCGCCGCTCGCAAGCGGCTTCGTTCTTCGCCTTCTGCCGTCCGGCGAGAGCTGAACTCCAGCGGTCAGTTGCAGCTCTGCCCAACAGCGTGTTCTCGGTTCTGCGGGCAAGCACGCCCTCTTGCCTTGGCCGCGAGAGCAAAGTCCCGAGCGAGCACTCGACTCAGTGCAATGCACCCGGAAGGACGCTCTCGCTCGCCTTTCAAGGAGCGATTCCTAACAGCAGAAGCAGCAGAGGCACAAACTGCACGACGAGAGGGGACAACGTAGAACACGTCTCTGTCCTGGCACATTTGCGTGTGCGATACTTCCCTCCGGCTCTTCGGGCCTTGCGAAGCTCTGTGTACTGCGAGCGCTGCTACTCGCAGCTGAGAAGGACCGTGGAGCTAGCGGCGAATTCGGAGAGCTCTTCGCTGCACTGCGCCGCTCGCAAGCGCCTTCGTTCTTCGCCTTCTGCCGTCCGGCGAAGGCTGAACTCCAGCGGTCAGTTGCAGCTCTGCCCAACAGCGTGTTCTCGGTTCTGCGGGCAAGCACGCCCTCTTGCCTTGGCCCCGAGAGCAAAGTCCCGAGCGAGCACTCGACTCAGTGCAATGCACCCGGAAGGACGCTCTCGCTCGCCTTTCAAGGAGCGATTCCTAACAGCAGAAGCAGCAGAGGCACAAACTGCACGACGAGAGGGGACAACGTAGAACACGTCACTGTCCTGGCACATTTGCGTGTGCGATACTTCCCTCCGGCTCTTCGGGCCTTGTGAAGCTCTGTGTACTGCGAGCGCTGCTACTCGCAGCTGAGAAGGACCGTGGAGCTAGCGGCGAATTCGGAGAGCTCTTCGCTGCACTGCGCCGCTCGCAAGCGGCTTCGTTCTTCGCCTTCTGCCGTCCGGCGAGAGCTGAACTCCAGCGGTCAGTTGCAGCTCTGCCCAACAGCGTGTTCTCGGTTCTGCGGGCAAGCACGCCCTCTTGCCTTGGCCCCGAGAGCAAAGTCCCGAGCGAGCACTCGACTCAGTGCAATGCACCCGGAAGGACGCTCTCGCTCGCCTTTCAAGGAGCGATTCCTAACAGCAGAAGCAGCAGAGGCACAAACTGCACGACGAGAGGGGACACCGTAGAACACGTCACTGTCCTGGCACATTTGCGTGTGCGATACTTCCCTCCGGGTCTTCGGGCCTTGCGAAGCTCTGTGTACTGCGAGAGCTGCTACTCGCAGCTGAGAAGGACCGTGGAGCTAGCGGCGAATTCGGAGAGCTCTTCGCTGCACTGCGCCGCTCGCAAGCGGCTTCGTTCTTCGCCTTCTGCCGTCCGGCGAGAGCTGAACTCCAGCGGTCAGTTGCAGCTCTGCCCAACAGCGTGTTCTCGGTTCTGCGGGCAAGCACGCCCTCTTGCCTTGGCCCCGAGAGCAAAGTCCCGAGCGAGCACTCGACTCAGTGCAATGCACCCGGAAGGACGCTCTCGCTCGCCTTTCAAGGAGCGATTCCTAACAGCAGAAGCAGCAGAGGCACAAACTGCACGACGAGAGGGGACAACGTAGAACACGTCTCTGTCCTGGCACATTTTCGTGAGCGATACTTCCCTCCGGGTCTTCGGGCCTTGCGAAGCTCTGTGTACTGCGAGCGCTGCTACTCGCAGCTGAGAAGGACCGTGGAGCTAGCGGCGAATTCGTAGAGCTCTTCGCTGCACTGCGCCGCTCGCAAGCGCCTTCGTTCTTCGCCTTCTGCCGTCCGGCGAGAGCTGAACTCCAGCGGTCAGTTGCAGCTCTGCCCAACAGCGTGTTCTCGGTTCTGCGGGCAAGCACGCCCTCTTGCCTTGGCCGCGAGAGCAAAGTCCCGAGCGAGCACTCGACTCAGTGCAATGCACCCGGAAGGACGCTCTCGCTCGCCTTTCAAGGAGCGATTCCTAACAGCAGAAGCAGCAGAGGCACAAACTGCACGACGAGAGGGGACAACGTAGAACACGTCTCTGTCCTGGCACATTTTCGTGAGCGATACTTCCCTCCGGGTCTTCGGGCCTTGCGAAGCTCTGTGTACTGCGAGCGCTGCTACTCGCAGCTGAGAAGGACCGTGGAGCTAGCGGCGAATTCGGAGAGCTCTTCGCTGCACTGCGCCGCTCGCAAGCGCCTTCGTTCTTCGCCTTCTGCCGTCCGGCGAGAGCTGAACTCCAGCGGTCAGTTGCAGCTCTGCCCAACAGCGTGTTCTCGGTTCTGCGGGCAAGCACGCCCTCTTGCCTTGGCCGCGAGAGCAAAGTCCCGAGCGAGCACTCGACTCAGTGCAATGCACCCGGAAGGACGCTCTCGCTCGCCTTTCAAGGAGCGATTCCTAACAGCAGAAGCAGCAGAGGCACAAACTGCACGACGAGAGGGGACAACGTAGAACACGTCTCTGTCCTGGCACATTTTCGTGAGCGATACTTCCCTCCGGGTCTTCGGGCCTTGCGAAGCTCTGTGTACTGCGAGCGCTGCTACTCGCAGCTGAGAAGGACCGTGGAGCTAGCGGCGAATTCGGAGAGCTCTTCGCTGCACTGCGCCGCTCGCAAGCGGCTTCGTTCTTCGCCTTCTGCCGTCCGGCGAGAGCTGAACTCCAGCGGTCCGTTGCAGCTCTGCCCAACAGCGTGTTCTCGGTTCTGCGGGCAAGCACGCCCTCTTGCCTTGGCCCCGAGAGCAAAGTCCCGAGCGAGCACTCGACTCAGTGCAATGCACCCGGAAGGACGCTCTCGCTCGCCTTTCAAGGAGCGATTCCTAACAGCAGAAGCAGCAGAGGCACAAACTGCACGACGAGAGGGGACAACGTAGAACACGTCTCTGTCCTGGCACATTTTCGTGTGCGATACTTCCCTCCGGGTCTTCGGGCCTTGCGAAGCTCTGTGTACTGCGAGCGCTGCTACTCGCAGCTGAGAAGGACCGTGGAGCTAGCGGCGAATTCGGAGAGCTCTTCGCTGCACTGCGCCGCTCGCAAGCGGCTTCGTTCTTCGCCTTCTGCCGTCCGGCGAGAGCTGAACTCCAGCGGTCAGTTGCAGCTCTGCCCAACAGCGTGTTCTCGGTTCTGCGGGCAAGCACGCCCTCTTGCCTTGGCCCCGAGAGCAAAGTCCCGAGCGAGCTCTCGACTCAGTGCAATGCACCCGGAAGGACGCTCTCGCTCGCCTTTCAAGGAGCGATTCCTAACAGCAGAAGCAGCAGAGGCACAAACTGCATGACGAGAAGGGACAACGTAGAACACGTCTCTGTCCTGGCACATTTGCGTGTGCGATACTTCCCTCCGGGTCTTCGGTTCTTGCGAAGCTCTGTGTACTGCGAGCGCTGCTACTCGCAGCTGAGAAGGACCGTGGAGCTAGCGGCGAATTCGGAGAGCTCTTCGCTGCACTGCGCCGCTCGCAAGCGGCTTCGTTCTTCGCCTTCTGCCGTCCGGCGAGAGCTGAACTCCAGCGGTCAGTTGCAGCTCTGCCCAACAGCGTGTTCTCGGTTCTGCGGGCAAGCACGCCCTCTTGCCTTGGCCCCGAGAGCAAAGTCCCGAGCGAGCACTCGACTCAGTGCAATGCACCCGGAAGGACGCTCTCGCTCGCCTTTCAAGGAGCGATTCCTAACAGCAGAAGCAGCAGAGGCACAAACTGCACGACGAGAGGGGACAACGTAGAACACGTCTCTGTCCTGGCACATTTTCGTGAGCGATACTTCCCTCCGGGTCTTCGGGCCTTGCGAAGCTCTGTGTACTGCGAGCGCTGCTACTCGCAGCTGAGAAGGACCGTGGAGCTAGCGGCGAATTCGTAGAGCTCTTCGCTGCACTGCGCCGCTCGCAAGCGGCTTCGTTCTTCGCCTTCTGCCGTCCGGCGAGAGCTGAACTCCAGCGGTCAGTTGCAGCTCTGCCCAACAGCGTGTTCTCGGTTCTGCGGGCAAGCACGCCCTCTTGCCTTGGCCGCGAGAGCAAAGTCCCGAGCGAGCACTCGACTCAGTGCAATGCACCCGGAAGGACGCTCTCGCTCGCCTTTCAAGGAGCGATTCCTAACAGCAGAAGCAGCAGAGGCACAAACTGCACGACGAGAGGGGACAACGTAGAACACGTCTCTGTCCTGGCACATTTTCGTGAGCGATACTTCCCTCCGGCTCTTCGGGCCTTGCGAAGCTCTGTGTACTGCGAGCGCTGCTACTCGCAGCTGAGAAGGACCGTGGAGCTAGCGGCGAATTCGGAGAGCTCTTCGCTGCACTGCGCCGCTCGCAAGCGCCTTCGTTCTTCGCCTTCTGCCGTCCGGCGAGAGCTGAACTCCAGCGGTCCGTTGCAGCTCTGCCCAACAGCGTGTTCTCGGTTCTGCGGGCAAGCACGCCCTCTTGCCTTGGCCCCGAGAGCAAAGTCCCGAGCGAGCACTCGACTCAGTGCAATGCACCCGGAAGGACGCTCTCGCTCGCCTTTCAAGGAGCGATTCCTAACAGCAGAAGCAGCAGAGGCACAAACTGCACGACGAGAGGGGACAACGTAGAACACGTCTCTGTCCTGGCACATTTGCGTGTGCGATACTTCCCTCCGGCTCTTCGGGCCTTGCGAAGCTCTGTGTACTGCGAGCGCTGCTACTCGCAGCTGAGAAGGACCGTGGAGCTAGCGGCGAATTCGGAGAGCTCTTCGCTGCACTGCGCCGCTCGCAAGCGCCTTCGTTCTTCGCCTTCTGCCGTCCGGCGAGAGCTGAACTCCAGCGGTCAGTTGCAGCTCTGCCCAACAGCGTGTTCTCGGTTCTGCGGGCAAGCACGCCCTCTTGCCTTGGCCGCGAGAGCAAAGTCCCGAGCGAGCACTCGACTCAGTGCAATGCACCCGGAAGGACGCTCTCGCTCGCCTTTCAAGGAGCGATTCCTAACAGCAGAAGCAGCAGAGGCACAAACTGCACGACGAGAGGGGACAACGTAGAACACGTCTCTGTCCTGGCACATTTGCGTGTGCGATACTTCCCTCCGGCTCTTCGGGCCTTGCGAAGCTCTGTGTACTGCGAGCGCTGCTACTCGCAGCTGAGAAGGACCGTGGAGCTAGCGGCGAATTCGGAGAGCTCTTCGCTGCACTGCGCCGCTCGCAAGCGGCTTCGTTCTTCGCCTTCTGCCGTCCGGCGAGAGCTGAACTCCAGCGGTCAGTTGCAGCTCTGCCCAACAGCGTGTTCTCGGTTCTGCGGGCAAGCACGCCCTCTTGCCTTGGCCCCGAGAGCAAAGTCCCGAGCGAGCTCTCGACTCAGTGCAATGCACCCGGAAGGACGCTCTCGCTCGCCTTTCAAGGAGCGATTCCTAACAGCAGAAGCAGCAGAGGCACAAACTGCACGACGAGAGGGGACAACGTAGAACACGTCTCTGTCCTGGCACATTTTCGTGTGCGATACTTCCCTCCGGGTCTTCGGGCCTTGCGAAGCTCTGTGTACTGCGAGCGCTGCTACTCGCAGCTGAGAAGGACCGTGGAGCTAGCGGCGAATTCGGAGAGCTCTTCGCTGCACTGCGCCGCTCGCAAGCGGCTTCGTTCTTCGCCTTCTGCCGTCCGGCGAGAGCTGAACTCCAGCGGTCAGTTGCAGCTCTGCCCAACAGCGTGTTCTCGGTTCTGCGGGCAAGCACGCCCTCTTGCCTTGGCCGCGAGAGCAAAGTCCCGAGCGAGCACTCGACTCAGTGCAATGCACCCGGAAGGACGCTCTCGCTCGCCTTTCAAGGAGCGATTCCTAACAGCAGAAGCAGCAGAGGCACAAACTGCACGACGAGAGGGGACAACGTAGAACACGTCTCTGTCCTGGCACATTTTCGTGAGCGATACTTCCCTCCGGGTCTTCGGGCCTTGCGAAGCTCTGTGTACTGCGAGCGCTGCTACTCGCAGCTGAGAAGGACCGTGGAGCTAGCGGCGAATTCGGAGAGCTCTTCGCTGCACTGCGCCGCTCGCAAGCGCCTTCGTTCTTCGCCTTCTGCCGTCCGGCGAGAGCTGAACTCCAGCGGTCAGTTGCAGCTCTGCCCAACAGCGTGTTCTCGGTTCTGCGGGCAAGCACGCCCTCTTGCCTTGGCCGCGAGAGCAAAGTCCCGAGCGAGCACTCGACTCAGTGCAATGCACCCGGAAGGACGCTCTCGCTCGCCTTTCAAGGAGCGATTCCTAACAGCAGAAGCAGCAGAGGCACAAACTGCACGACGAGAGGGGACAACGTAGAACACGTCTCTGTCCTGGCACATTTTCGTGAGCGATACTTCCCTCCGGGTCTTCGGGCCTTGCGAAGCTCTGTGTACTGCGAGCGCTGCTACTCGCAGCTGAGAAGGACCGTGGAGCTAGCGGCGAATTCGGAGAGCTCTTCGCTGCACTGCGCCGCTCGCAAGCGCCTTCGTTCTTCGCCTTCTGCCGTCCGGCGAGAGCTGAACTCCAGCGGTCAGTTGCAGCTCTGCCCAACAGCGTGTTCTCGGTTCTGCGGGCAAGCACGCCCTCTTGCCTTGGCCGCGAGAGCAAAGTCCCGAGCGAGCACTCGACTCAGTGCAATGCACCCGGAAGGACGCTCTCGCTCGCCTTTCAAGGAGCGATTCCTAACAGCAGAAGCAGCAGAGGCACAAACTGCACGACGAGAGGGGACAACGTAGAACACGTCTCTGTCCTGGCACATTTTCGTGAGCGATACTTCCCTCCGGGTCTTCGGGCCTTGCGAAGCTCTGTGTACTGCGAGCGCTGCTACTCGCAGCTGAGAAGGACCGTGGAGCTAGCGGCGAATTCGGAGAGCGCTGAGCACGTAGTCAAGAAGCGAGACGTGTCCCTGCAACGCGGTCCTAATAGCAGCTTCCTCGCGGCGGGGGCGAGCTCCGGCCACAAGACATTCTCGTCCTGGCAACGGATCTCTGTGAAGGGGGTAGGCGAAAAGCTTTCGTTTTCCATTCGAACTGCGAGAGAGGCAGACTGTTGCACGGAGCTCTGAGAACAAAGGTGCACGCCCTAGGCGGACTTGGGCAGAAGCAGCGTTCTCTAGCTCTTGGCTGCCGGCGCACTTGTGGTTGTGTGGCGCCCTTGCAGCGGCTTCTGGCCGCCGGCCAGTGAAAGCGGCTCCACGCTTGGGCGAGGGCGGTGAACGAAGCGGCACTAGTCCCGTGCTTGTGTGCACCACGTTACAGGCTACTAGGAGAGGAAGGTGGTTGACTCTCGCTTGCCTTCCCAAGTGCCCTTAGCAGTCGGAAGGAGCAAGCTGAAGCACTGCTGCTTGTGCTGCTCCTTGGTTCCCTTGCAGCCCGCTGTGAAAGCATTGGCGGTCGCTTCTAGGCGCCGAGTTGCACACAGCACCACTGTAAGTGCCGCGGAGAAGGGAAATCCAGAGTGCAGCGAGGAGCTGGACGTGGCTTACGTGCAGTAAGGAGAAGGTGAACCTAGGCACTGCCTCTTCAATCTGGCCGCCTCTGCTCTGGTAGCAACTTTTGCAAGTCGGCAGAGGGAGCTGCGAGTATGTAGAACGGAGGGCAGCGAGACGCCGTGTGTTATGCGCCCTTTCAGGGCTGCTGCCAGGGTGCTACTTTAAGAACGCCTTCTTCTTCCTCGCGTCCTTCCTCCACTATAGTCTCCTGGATTCACCTGAGACTCTTCCTAGGCATCTCCCTGATCCTTTTTGCAATGAGTCTCACATTATTCTCCTGAAGAAACTGTCTGCTTATGGTTTGCATGGGTGGGCTGTTTGCTGGGTGACAAACTGGGTGATGGCCAGGCCCACAGAGTGGTGGGAAATAGAGTTCATCCAGCTGGTCCCCAAGGCTCAGTCTTGGGCCCAGTCCTGTTTAATATCTTGCTCAGTGTTCTGGACAAGGGCATAGAGTACACGCCCAGGAAGTTCACAGATGATGCAAAATTGGCTGGTAGTGTTTTTTTCTTCTGGAGGACAGCAGGCTCTGCTTCTTCTTCCTCCTGTTCTGAGGTCGCTGCTCCCTCTTCATCCCTCATTAAGTGTGCTGATTTTGTCACTTGGATGAGAAAACAAACAATTTTAGCAACAATACTAGTGGCAGGGTACAAGAAAGGAAGAGTTCACACGAATCCCCCCCCCCCCCCCCCCCGCCCAACAACAGAAAATACCTGATGGCTCCTCTGCCCAGCTTACTGACTACACCGGAACCCATTGTCCCCCAAAGATACTCCCTTCTCCCTTCCCCCAGCCATGATGTGAGATGGAATAGAATAACTAAGATTAAGATTCTCCCTATGGAACTCCATCATACTTCGATTCTGGGAAAAAAAATTTCTTGAAGTTCTATCATTTCAGATCATTTGAATTTGAATTTGCATACTAAAAAGTCTAGCCAGAAACTCATGACAATATTAATAGCCCATTCTAGAATGTCCGAGATGATAGACACTTCTTTCAAGAGAATGTGATACCTCACGTGACTTCTCCAGAATTTAAATGAACAGCGGGAGTAGTCTACAAGATTCTTGCTGCCATCTGGATTTCCTGGTATTTGGCTGGTCTATGTAAACCAACCAGCTATTCAGCAGAGGGAATATTAGTGTGATACTTGATGGTATGTGAGATGGAACACAGTAATTTATGGCTTTTTGCATAGTGATGAAGCTGTAAAGAAAGCTCCGTAATGCTCAGACAAGGAGGCTGCTGGACTTCAAGCAGCAAAGGCCCAAAACGAACCAGTGAAAAGGTGTCATTGAAAAAAAAAAAAAAAGCCAGGTGGGGAGCAAAGTGATACTTAAGGGCAGTTTACTGAAAGAGGGAATCTAGTGAAAAAAAAAGTCCAAGAGTGAAGGAATAACAGAGAAAATGAAACTAAGGAAGGAAATCAATCTCAGCTAATCATTTCAGAAGCTAACAAGTTGTCATTGCAATGATGCATAAAGTGAGAAAAAATAAATATGTCTGCGCCAAAATCTGAAATATGAACTTTACTGCATTCTGTCTTCCACGGAATCATACAACAGTCTGTGATTAAAGATCATGTAGTCCAACTTCCTTGCCAGGTAGATCTTACAGTAGATCAAATTGCTCAAGACTAGCCAAACTGATAAGGAGCACTCTCAATGATGGGGCATCCACAACTTCTCTGGAACACCCGTTTGAGTGTCTCACCAGCTTCATTGTAGAAAAGTTTTTCCTTTTAGCCAATCTAAACCTAGTCTCAGTTTGAAAGCATGGCCCCTTATCCTGTCTCTGCAAACTTTCCTAAAAAGTCTTTCTCCATTTGTCTTATACCCTCTTTACATATTCAAAGGCCACAATACTGTCTCTCCAGAAACCTCTCTTCTCCAGGCTAAAAGATCCTACTTTTCACAAGAACCAGGTCATAAACTGAGATGGAAGACATCTCAGGAGATCAGATCATCCAACAGCTCAGCGTAAGAATAGCTCTGAAGTCAGATCAACTAGCTTAGGGCTGTGTCTGTTTGAATTTTGAAAATTAGCAGGACTTGAAATGCTTCAAGGAAGAGAACTCTGGGTGGCTCCAGAAACAGCCTGAGAAACTCGAGCAAACTCGAAACCTCAGAAACTACCACTGCTTTCTCTCCCTCAGCCCAAGCAGTCCCAAAGAAGAAGTGTTCCCAGCAGGCTGGGATAGCACACATATACACTACATATACGTGACAGGCATCGCCAGCAGCCACATCCTGCTCCTTTCTGTGGCTGGCAAGAGTGAGACTGGATGTTTACATGTGGGCAACCTGGGTCCCTCCAGCAGCTCACACACTCAGCCTGCCCAGTGACCCCACTGAATTCCAGTATTAGCAGTGTGCCAAGGCCACAGCACTATTCTGCTTGCTGGCACAGACCATCACACGCCTCCTAAATCAGTCAGGACTCCCCTGGTCCCACAGCCAGCACCCCACTTGCCCTCCGCCAGGCCACTGCCATTGTTCACCAACTTCTCCACTTTGATCTTTGCTGGTGCTCTCAACACTGGCACACCCAGATGTTCTGCAGCTGTTGTCTCCTGGTGGAAAGGACTTGTAAAGCCATGTTTCCTAACAGGACTTCCACAACCTTTCAAAGCAACCTTTACTGGGGTATGAACAATCTCATTCAAATGTCAACATTTCTTTTCCCGTATGTGAAATCAGAATTTCCTTCTTCCGGGCATGCCCAAAACAAGGCACAAACTACATTGTGCCTTCTGTTTCACATGCTGACTCGTTTGTAAACAATGCTAGGAGAATACCTGTTTTGATCCAAGCTAATCTCTGGCCCTTATAGTGCTTTCGGTAGTTAGTTTTGCTTTGTTATTTACTTGATGTCCCATTGAATTGTTGAATCATAAACAGACTACCTGTCTGTATAGCAGCATAGCAGTGATGAATAAATGCAAGAGAAGGAGCAAGGTGATTGTTTGCTAGACTCTTCCTAGAAACTGAGAAATCTGTTACTTAATGCTGACCACAGCAGATGGAGGAAGCATCCTACATGATGTCAAAGCAATGAAGCTGTAATCACTTTTATGATTACAGTCAAGGCACTGCTTTTGCCACCATAAGTGGAGTGCAGGGAATCTTAAAAGACGACACTCTAACTGTTGTCCATGCTCACTGAGAAAATAATGCTTTTACAGCAGAGCAGGTCTCACCGCAGCTAAATCATGGCTTCAACTGTACACCGCCTTCAAAAAGCCCACAAAAACACAAATGAAAGGATTTGGAACCCAAGGGAATCTCGGATTGTGACATCAGCTCACTCTGGATTCTTTCCAAATTCTCAATTCCATTTTCTTCCGAGCCAATTTTCCCATCTAACTTGAGATGTAATTTATGGATTTCCAACACATCTAGTTACCTTAGAATTAGATTGCCACTAGCCAAAAAGACAGAAACAAGCAGTTAAGTGAAGACTGAAACCATGGGTGTTTAGAACAGCAAAACTTGGGCGAAACTATTCTTAAGAAAACCAAAACTTTTAGGACTTACCCATGTATTTTTGGAGGTGGAAAAAGTTTTACATCGAAAAGTCCCTAGGGAACTCTTTTCAGTGCCTGGAGAGCCGCTGTCGCTCGCCTTTCAAGGACCTATTCGTCACAGCAGAGGCAGCAGAGCACAAGATGGCCGACGAGAAGGGGCAGTGTAGAACTCTCTGTCTGTCTGTGTCTCTACTCAGTGTAGAACGTCTCTATCCTGGCACATTTTCGAGTGCGATACTTCCCTCCGGGTCTTCGGTCCTTGCGAAGCTCTATGTACTGTGAGCGCTGCTACTTGCAGCTGAGAAAGACCGTGGAGCTAGCGGCGAATTCGGAGAGCGCTGAGCACGTAGTCAAGAAGCGAGACGTGTCCCTGCAACGCGGTGCTAATAGCAGCTTCCTCGCGGCGGGGGCGAGCTCCGGCCACAAGGCATTCTCGTCCTGGCAACGGATCTCTGTGAAGGGCGTAGGCGAAAAGCTTTCGTTTTCCATTCGAACTGCGAGAGAGGCAGACTGTTGCACGGAGCTCTGAGAACAAAGGTGCACGCCCTAGGCGGGCTTGGGCAGAAGCAGCGTTCTCTAGCTCTTGGCTGCCGGCACACTGCTGGCTGTGTGGCGCCCCTGCAGCGGCTTCTGGCCGCCGGCAAGTGAAAGCAGCGCCAGGCGTGGGCGAGGGCGGTGAACGAAGCAGCACTCGTCCCGTGCTTGTGTGCACCACGTTACAGGCTACTAGGAGAGGAAGGTGGTTGACTCTCGCTTGCCCTCCCAAGTGCCCTTAGCAGTCGGAAGGAGCAAGCTGAAGCACTGCTGCTTGTGCTGCTCCTTGGTTCCCTTGCAGCCCGCTTTGAAAGCATTGGCGGTCGCTTCTAGGCGCCGAGTTGCACACAGCACCACGGTAAGTGCCGCGGAGAAGGGAAATCCAGAGTGCAGCGAGGAGCTGGACGTGGCTTACGTGCAGTAAGGAGAAGGTGAACCTAGGCACTGCCTCTTCAATCTGGCCGCCTCTGCTCTGGTAGCAACTTTTGCAAGTCGGCAGAGGGAGCCGCGAGTATGTAGAACGGAGGGCAGCGAGACGCCGTGTGTTATGCGCCTTTTCAGGGCTGCTGCCAGGGTGCTACTTTAAGAACGCCTTTTTCTTCCTCGCGTCCTTCTCGCTTCGCTCTAGCTGCATGGAGTACAGCACAGCGAAGGTGTGAGGAAGGGCTCTGCCCCAGCTTTTGCCCCGGCCTGCCTGTGCTGCGCCTTTAGCTGCACACGAGAACAACGGCATTTCTTACCCGCAAGGTAAAAAAGGCTTTAGTGTAGCCTTAGGAATGGCAAGTGCCTAGGCATTAAGTTGAGCGACCACGTATGAGGGAGTCTTTAGAGGTTTCCTCCCCCATGGCGCAGGTGTATTCTCATTCTCGTGCTGAACTGAAAAGTCCGGGCATGGCAAGACTGGCCTGCCTTGTGCAGAGACGAACACAAATGTGGGGCTATGATCCTCTGTGTTCGGAGCTCTGCTTCCGGGTGTGTGGGCCGCCATGAGCCCGCAGCAGCCGCCGAGGACAGTGTGGATTGTGGATGAGTCTGGGCTGGCCCCCCGCCCCCCCGTTGGTCTGACAGCGGCAGAAGTGGCGTAGGAGCGGCATCGCCTGAGGGCCCCATGGGGGGCGGGAAGAGAGCCGGGAGTGACTCCGAGCGACACCGGAAGCGATATCCGTAGGGCCCGGAAGGCCAGCGTTGCCATCGAGTTTGGGCGGTAGGAGGCGTCTAAGGTGCTTTGAAAGGTGGAGCTTCTTTGCTCTAGGACAGACTGGGAGAGCTGAGGGTGTCCAATCTGGAGAACAGAAGGCTCCAGGGAGATCTTCGAGCCCCTTGCAGTGCCTGCTGGGGCTCCAAGATAGCTGGGGAGGGACTTTGGAAAAGGGTCTGGACTCGCAGGACAAGGGGGAATAGCTTCAAACTGCCAGAGGGCTGGGATAGATGGGATATTGGAAAGGAATTCTTCCTTGGGTGGGTGCTGAGGCACATGTTGCTCAAAGAGGCTGTGTAGGAGCCCCATGGCAGGAAGCGTCCAGGGCCAGGCTGGAGCGGACATGGAGCAACCTGGACTAGTGGAAAAGTGTCCCTGCCCGTGTCAGGATGTGGGAAGAAGATAATTTGTCTCTAAGGTCGCTTCCAGTCCAAACCATTCTGGGATTCTAGGATTCATGGAAGGCCCTTTTCCAAGTGAAGTGTTGTATCTCTTGGCTCCCAGCTTGTAGTTGCCGGTTCTTCTGGAAGCAGGCGTGGCGAAGCAGCTGTGATGAGCCATGGGTTCTCAATAGGACGAGTGTGATATATTTGCAGAGAGGAAGGCTGCAGACAGATCTTCAAGGTCCAGGTAAAACAAGCAAAGGATTGAATAGAAGCCAAAGATTGGTTGTGTTAGTCAGTTTGCTGGCTGTTGAAATGGCCCCAGGTAATTTTCAACATTTCTAATTTGGATTTGTTTGAGTAAAAAATGAATGTGTTACCTCCAGCGTAGGCTCTCCAATGCATCTCCATGTGCTCCCATCTCTTTGTTGTATATCGGGTTCTATTAACTGAAGACAGAATCATAACACAGTAGTAAAACATTTAGAGGTGTAGTTAGCCAGCTTCAGGAGTTTTCAACTCAGCTGTTGACTTTTCTGGTAACTGTAGGCAAGGCAACACAATCCAGTTACTCCACTTTTCCTCTCTGAGGAAAAGATGATTTTTTTTTTTTTTTTTTTCTCATTTTGAAAATAGCCTTGAATGAAGAGAGTTATGCACGTGGCATGTAGGATTCATTATTTTACCTTTCTCTTCTGTTGTCTTTCACGTACTAGTCTTTTTAAAATTTTTTTGTCGCTGTTCTCCATTCAGTAGGTTTGAAAGAATTCTAATTGTTGAGATGATGGTTCTTTGAAGGCTCACTTAGCCCACCTTTTGGGTGAAGGAAAGAAGAAGACAAGGTCCTCTAGGAAGAGTAAAAAGCATACTTTCAAGAGGCATTCAGAGATGTCTGCTGATGCCACGCAATTACCGTGTAATCAGCAGAAATGTGTTGGAAAAACACCCATCAGTGACTTCACAAGAAAGCCACACTCAAGACAGGTAAAGAACAGAAGCATAAAACCCCAAAGGTATGAAATGGACAGATTTTCATTGGGAATGAGCAACTCCTGAATTCTTGGTTCTAGAACTAGGGGCTTGTAATAAATAGACTGTCTCCTTGCCAAACGTAAACTTGGTGTCATGAACTGCTCACTGCCCGTTGAAGTGCAGGGCTAGTAGACTAATATTTGCCATGGCAGGCATATTGTATGGCTTTCCTGTTAAAAAGAAATTGGTTTTGCTCATAGCAATCTAGATATGTACCCAGTC
Source organism: Sturnus vulgaris (assembly GCF_052056855.1). Lineage (NCBI taxonomy): Eukaryota > Metazoa > Chordata > Aves > Passeriformes > Sturnidae > Sturnus > Sturnus vulgaris. Next base: position 145,879 of record NW_028276403.1, read on the forward strand.
TGACACCTATTTTTTAGGCTATATTTCCAAGTAAATGGCTTCCATGATGATGCAGTAAGTTTATGTCATGAACAGGAATGAAGTGATTGCATGCATCCTTTTTTACCCTAAGCCAGCTGCTGAGTAATGAGACAGAGACTCTCACTGACGCCAAGGAGTGCCCGTGCTTTTGGGAAAAGCACTGGGCAGATAAAGCCTATTTCCACATTTCTTGCTAGCGTCTCCTTCAAAGTTCATGGGTTTGTGCATCTTTTAGAGCTGTTCTAGATGTTCTTTGTAGTTTACATGTACTAAATGTAGCAGGTATTGCTTTCATGCCGTCCTACTAGATTTGAAGTTGGGATCTACTCAGGCTTCAATGTCTCAGAAGAAGCAACGTCGATTCTTTGAATTCTACTCTTGAACGTGAGAATGCTACTTATGTAGTTAATGAATTAATTAAATCGAATTCACTTGAATGGAAAAATTGTCTTGTTCATGTAGATTTTTAACTTGGGAAATTGATATTTGAGTTCTACTTTTCATTGTTGTTGCTTTTCTGTATTCTTTGATTGCACAGATAGCAGATGTACTGACCAAGTATTGTGTGAAACTGGAGGAAATGTCCTTCCTCTTGGCAGCTGATGTTCACAAGCTCATTAACGCTAAGGCCATGGTAAATGTTTTACCTGGGGCAAGATAGCAGTCTGAATATTCCTAGAATGTCTTTCTTTCCCCAGATGAAATTCATTTTTTCTGCCTATCAATCACTGAAATATAGAAGAAATTTCTACTTGACGGGGTATTGGTTATCATTTGTGTTCTTTTCTCCCCTCATTTTCTGTAGAAGAGACAATTTTTGGTTTGTTTTTGCATGTTGTATGCTGCTTCTACTTCTGGTTTTGTTTTTTAATACACAGAATATAAACGGAGCACTGCTGGATAATGAGAGGGCAACTGCCAAGCTACTCTTGAATCGAATGAAATCAGAGCTTGAGAAAGAAAAATGGCATCAACTGAAATGGCAAGGGACTGGAAGCTCATGCAAAAGAAGTGTGGAGTTCAGAGTTTCAGGTCAGAAATTTGGCAGTCTTCTTTTGGACAATGAGCAACACCAAGAGGCTAGTGTTCACTTTTGGTTTCTGTTAAAGTAATACTTGATCATTTTTTCTTTCTACGTGATACCACGTATGATATCACATATATCATGTGATTCCATTCTACATATCTACTTTCCATCCTGCAGAGAATTTATGGCAAGTGAAGAAATACAGAATCCCCCAACTGTGAATATGGAAATGGAAAAGTTGATAAAGGAGCAGATGGTACTCAGTGAAGAGAGACTGAAGGTTTTGCAATATATCGGGTATGGCAAAAGAGGGTATAGCATAAAGGAAAACAATTGTTGCTGGAGTTAATGAAGGACTTGGCTACAAAATGCACTTTGCTTCCTGTCAATGTGTGATTGCTAAATGCAGCAGTAAGGCAGGGTCTACATCTATTTCTGTACAGCTCTTTTGAATGGAAAAAATGCATTCTTGATTTTCAGTGCCCCAGCTACACTTAATAGGTGGCGATCAGGCTCTAAAAATGGAGGAATGCAGAAGTAAATCTCGAAACATAGCAGAAATGGGCAAAGAGGGGTGGAGAGCTAGAACTTGGTGTTTTTGTCAAGGCATTTTTTTCTCCATGGCGTGGGATTTTATTTGCGGAATAAATGAAGAGAGGAGTCTGGATAGAAATCTAACGTTGCTACGTTTGAATATCCATCCTGAACACAAGACACATTGGTGTGGGTGCAATGCATTACGATCTTTACAGGGAGGTTTTTTACGGTGGATGTAGGAACCAGGTAGATGACAGTTAGTTCCTTATCGGGCAGTAAACAGTTGGCCTTGAACAACAACAATCTCAGGTTTATTTTCATTGCCAAGATGGCTGTAAATAAAAGAACGCCCAGTAGTATGGATATTCGGATTCATAATTTTATATTTGAAGTACTGACTGGTTTGTATTTTAGGATACCTGACTCTTGTTTCCTGCTTTGATAGCACCCTGTTGCCTCCAACACGTGCCAAATCTGATGGAAACGAATGGTGCAGAACTCTGGAGAATTGAAACAAAAGTCTAGGTAGGTCGGGAAATCCTAAGAACAGTCTGGAATTCAAGCAATATTTTCTTTTCTCCTGGGCAACGATGAGGCAGACGGTTGCTTTGAGAGTGCATGTTTGCTCTATTCTTTGTTCCGTGTGTTGCCACATACCTTCTCAGTTGCTTGGAGGTGGCAGTAAGAGCCAAAGAAGCTGCCTGTGGCATGGCTTTCCTTTGGCCAGTACAAACACCTGTGCATGGGGAGATCTAGCAGGAACTGGCTCGGTTAGAATGAATCTGGGGGAAATCAAATGTTAATTTTGACGTGGATCCCTTCTCAGTCATACAAAAATACTCCTTTTTAACTCCTGGAGAAGAAGAGGGGAAGTATGAGAAGAAGAGGGGAAGTATTGGAGATACTTCCTTTCTCTGTGTCCTTGCAGCATGCCTTCCCGCTCTGTGTCTGCCTTCTCTTGCTCCAGAGCACATCCAGTTGGGATGTTTGTAGCCTGTATGGTAGCAAAGAAGTTGGTAGCGATTGTTAAGTACCTTGCTACTTTGAAGCGTAATGATAAACAGCTGTGTATGAAAATGTCTTGATTTCTTTGGCTGGTAATGTCTGGTGTCTGTAGGCACTGCTGGCATCTGTTCCGTGTGCTGAGATTCAGCACATGGCCTCTGTCATGTTTCCATGTCACACTGCACTGTGAAAGATGGGAATTTTGACTGTGGTCTGTTCCGTATCATTCAGACAGCCCTAATGTGGAGTGCGTGGAGAAAATGAGCATCCAGTATGAGCTGGTCGAGGGCAAATGTCAGGAGAAAGGGCAGATGTGCAAGTTGAGTGCCACAGCTTTTGGCTGTGATAGCCGTGGTCCAATGTGTCATTAAGAGTAAAGTGCGTCTGAGGATGCACCAGACAGTGAGATAACAAGTGGAATTCCTTTTTAACCTCCTCCTTACTCTGTTCAAAAAGTAAGCCATCCGTTTGGTTTCACAGTAGTAGTCGGTATTTGTGCTTGAAATGTGGAAAAGCCGTAACAAATGCCAGTAATGAAGGGAGTGCTGTCCTACATGAATGTGGAAGATGCAAGGAGCCTCAGCCCTTGTGCTAAATCTGTCTTATCTTGGGAAAGAAATTCCACCTCTGCCTCAATTTCTCCCTTTGTGTCCAACCAGATGGTATTGTTTAGTAATCTAATATGGCATGTGGGAGGCTGAATCTATCTCTGTCCATCACAAGAAAAGAAACACTACGTTTAGCCAGGCTCTCTGAAAGCCACACAGTATTTCTTCTGTGCATGTCAATAATTTGTTCTTCTTTTCCTTCAGATGACCCTGTTGGATGTGAACATTTGCACAGCAGAAGATGCTGAAGTTGTGCACTCCAACATGCTTCAGATGACTGAGAAACGAAAATGTAGGTTTGAAGAAGAAGTGGAGCACGTGGATGTACGTTTCTTTTATTTGATGACATATATCTTCATCACTCCTTGGGATTAGTCTGTTCTTCCTGTGCTCCCACCTGCAATGCCTTCTGCGTGGTAGGCTATTGATGTCACCTTAGAAAGAGGTCCATAGTGTGACAAAACACTCCAGAGAAACAGTTTGGTGTGGAAGAGTTTCATGTGGAAGTGTTCATAATTCTTGTGTTTATTATTTGTAATAGAAATAGATTGTATTTTTATGATCATTTCTATCTGAAATACATAGGATAGCGATGAATGACGTATGGCCCAGTCTGCTTAAGATCAGACTTCAGGAAGAGCTGGAAATGATCTCCCAAATGTCTTCCAATCTTTTCTATACATAAAAAAAGTCGGGCAGTTGTTTCTAAAGGGATAAATTATAGAATGTGATTTGGTGCTTTATGGTGCCAGAATAAACAGAAGTTTTGAGAATCCGCATTCTTACCAGTTTACTTGGAGACTGATTTTTTTTTACTCTCCAGATAGAAGACGCCATGTTGGATACCAGTCGTAAAATTCCAGGCAGCCTTTTATCATGTTACATATCCTCTTACTCATTCATTTCACCTTCCAGCAGTTTAGAAAGAACTTGTTCACTTGAATGTTTTTCTTTGGAGTGATTTGAAGGAGACGGCTAAATGGCCATAATCCAGGTAGAAACATAAAAACAAGGGTGTGCTATAAAGACAGGACTTCTTAATGCAAAGAGCCCTCTGAAATTCAAAATACCTGCTATAAAATTAAAAATGTAATCTTTGACTTTTAGATGGGAATTTCTCCTCTTCAGTTTCATTCTGTCAGGTGCATTTTTGCTAACTGCTTGATTCACGCTGAATGGACAGTCCTGTCTTATTGTTGGTATGGCAACAGCGATAGAGATCACTGCTGCTTTCTGTAGAAAGTGGCTGCAAGTTGCTATGACGAGATCTTGTGCAGGTCTAGAGTCTGATTGGATGTGAGGTTCTCATTGTTTCAGAACACCAACTTGGGGTGGCAGTGTCAGAGGTGTTCATTATCTAGGAAGATTTTCATAGGCGATGAGTTTTGCTGAGGTAGCTTTCTCTTCTGGGTGTAGAAGATATGTGCATAATTAACTTCCTTGAATCCTAAAGAGCTGGGGAGATTTTAGTATCTACGAAACCATTTTTACTAGCTTTTTTATGTGGCCTTAGATGATGAAAGTGATCTGGATACAATCTTAGAAAAAAGGCAAACGGTGAGCTGTGAGGAAGAGCTGAAGGAGTATTTGGAGAACACCCTTTCTTCTTGAGATCAACTTAGAACAAGGTATGAATTTGGTATGTTTTGTAAACTTAAAAGGTAGAGCATCTTTGAACATTGGTTGTACTACTTAGGCCTTGTTTTAATGCTGTTGTGTGAAGGTATGGAAAAAGAGTGCTTTTCACTTCATGTAAGAATATAGAATAATGTCCCTACTGAACAAGGTTAAGGCAAATAATGCCCACGGTTTAGGAATGGGACAAAGGAAGACTGCTATCATTCAAAAACCATAGCACATCAGTATTACTGTGCATACCGTCACATCCATGCCTTATTCAGAAGGTAAAAGTAGTAGTGCAGATTCTTGGATCACCGGAATCAGAAGTTGGTCTGCACCATCATCTCTTCACTCATAGATTTGATCTCATTCAAAGTTCTAGGAACTCAGACGTTTAAGACAGCCAAGCACCGGCAACTTTAAAAACCATCTAAAAATGGGTACAATACCGCTCTCCTTCCTGAAGATCTTAGCAGCAGCTCTGAAGCCGTAGAGGAAGCAGCACTGTTCACACACCCAGGAGGTCTTTCCTACCTGCTCGATCAGAGGCACATTAGAAGAGCAGTGTGGACCTGAGGGGCAGATGCACATACCTTCACACACCTCGCAGTGGGACTGTGGTTAGAGCTGGAGGTTTGATACTCTTCCTAATAATTTGAGCCGTTAAAACAAAGCCAGAGGTAACAGACCAAGTGAAAATACAATGCCAGGTTGCGGAAAGAGAATGTTACCTATCTGAACTCGTACAAAAATTCCCCATCATTCTCTTTGTTTAGGAGACCAAGCCAATGTCCGTGTAAATGAAAACAAGTGTGAATATTGATTTTTCTTGAATCAAGACTCAGCTTTATGTCCAAGTCAAAGGCAAATAAACCAGAAAGGCTCCGCTGAGCACAGTGCAGAACTAACATGGAAGACAGTCATTTGACCTCTTATGTAAGCAGTGTTGGTGTGGTTCCCCATCCAAAAGGAAGGATGTCAAATGCTTCTTTGGAAATATTTTAACTTCTCTGCGTTTCTTTCTTTGTAATGAACTAATCTCTAACAAGCCAGGACGTGATTGTGTTCAGTAGAAACAGATCAATGGCAACATTTAGCCTAAAGGTTTTATGAGATTGATCAGGAAGTTCGATTTAGATTTAAAGGCACTGTAGTCATATTTAATTTTATTTCTCTCCGCACTTGAGTCTCTTAAACAGGGACCTTCAATTGGACAGGAACGGGACACTGAAGCAAATTGTAATGGATGACGTAATGGCTTACCCAGAAGCATTTTGTGGGAATTGATTTCTTCTAGGTATCCATCAGCCAGCATTTTAGTGTGAAGGGAATCTTCAAACAGGTAAAACAAAAATTCCCGTTGGTTTCAAACCTGACTGCTATATTAATTTTTCACTTTGGAGAAAATTTTCATGACCTTTAAAATTCAGACTGTATCAAGTATTGTTTCAGCCATTGAAGAAAGTGCTTTTGATGGAGATAGGAGAGGGAAACCAAAACATTTCTCAGAGCCACACTTTGAGCTCTGTCCTTGTTACAAACGGCACTTGAGCAAATGCATTTGCCTTTGGAACAGAAAACGACAAGGTAACAGGCTTATCATTACGGATTTGAGTGTTCCAGGTTCTTTAGGTAGTAAGTGATCTATTCAAGATGATCTCTTCCTGAAATAGATCCATTTTGAGAAGGGATATGGATTTCTTAGAAGAAGGCAAATCCCTATGTTAAAACGGTGTGGTGGGTGTTTTTTGTTGTTGTTGTTTTGCTTTTAGAACTTGCAAGGCACAATCGACTTCATAGCTGGAGATGCAGATAAGACCACGACATTCCAAACAGGTGTTTCTTTTTGGTTGTTTTTCAATCTGTCTATCTTTGGATTGTAACCAGTAGAACTGTGCTTGAACTGGAAAGAAGTAGCGGAGGTTTCAGAAGTGGAGCATGCGGTGGAACAGTAAGCTGAGAGCATTGTGCAAGGAGAGGAAAGAGGGGAAAATGGTAAGAGTTTCCTGAGTCGGAAGGGACCCCTAGGGATCGTCAAAGTCCAACTCCTGGCCCTGCACAGACACTCCAACAGTCCCACCCTCTGCATCCCTGAGAGCATTGGCCAAACGCTCCTGGATCTCTGGCAGCCTTGGGGCTGTGCCCATTGCCTGGAGAACCTATTCAGTGCCCGACCAGCCTCTGAGGAAAAAAACCTTTCCCTGATAGCCAGCCTAATCGTCCCCTGACACAGCTCCTGGCATTCCCTTGGCTCCTGTCCCTGGTCGCAGAGAGCAGAGAGCAAAGCTGTCCCTGTGCTGCCCTTGGGAGGAGCTGAGAGGTCCCAAGTGAGGTGTGAGCTCAGTGTCCTCTCTGCAGCTGAACCAAATGCCCTGAGCCACTCTTTGTATGGCTTTCCCTCCAGCCTCTTCGCTATCCCTGTGTCCCTCCTTTGGACATTTCTCCAATAGCCTGAGGTCTTTCTGACGCTGTGGCATCCAAAATTGCCCCCAGGGCTTGAAGAGAGCGCAGTCCCAGCCCAGAGCAGAGCGGGACAATCGCCTCTCTCGAGCGAGCGGTGCCAGAAGATAGGGACAGTTGTCAAAAAATCAGCTGGAGAAAGAAATCTAACAGAGAAACGGGTGATCTTGGCACAGGAAATGGAAGAAGCAGAGGAAGAAGAAGATGAGGAGAGGATTCCTTGTAAAAGTGAAGAAAATGAGCATGCAGAACAGGGACTAAGCATTATGCAGGTAAGTGAGCAAGAGAATAAGTTTGAAAGTGAAGGCAGTTTTGTCCAAAAGAAGGAGGAATAGGAAGTCTTTTTGCTGAGAATGAATAGAAAGTTTTTTTGCATTTAGTTTGTATACGAAGCGCACAGGGCTCTAGATCCTTTTGTGGGAAAATGGAGTGTGTAAAGTTGCCAATCATTTTGGAGCGAATTTGGAGGGTTTTGGGGTCCCAGGTGAATTTTGGGTTGAATTCTGGGGATTTGGGAGTGCCCAGGTGAATTGGGGGGGGCGGGGCGGGGCGGGGATTTGGGGAGATCCAGGTGAGTTTTGAGGGGTCCCAGGTTGATTTTGGGGGAGAATTTGTGGAATTTTGGGGGATCCCGGGTAGCGAGGTTTGGGGTGAATTTGTGGAATGTGGGGAGTCCCAGTTGAATTTTAGGGGGAATTTGTGGAATTCTAGGGATCTCAGGGGAATTTTGGGGTGAATTTGGTGAATTTTAGGGTATACGTGTGAATTTTAGGGTTCTCAGGTGAGTTTTGGGAATGCCAGACGTATTTTGGGGTGAATTCTGTCGATTTTGGGGTATCCAGGTGAGCATTTGGAAGTCGTGGGAGAATTTTGGGATGAATTTGGGGGGATGCAGGTGGATTTTCCGGGGAATTTTGGTGATTTTTGGGAGTCCCAGATGGGTCTGGGAGTGAATTTGGTGGATTTGGGGGTATCTGGGAGGGTTTTGAGGGGGATTGGAGACATTTTGGAGTGAATTTGGGAGGTGTTGGGGGGACTGGGTCTTGGGGGTGATTTGAGGGGTTTTGGGGGTTGCAGGTGGGATTTTGGGGTGAAGCCCTGGGATTTGGGGGTCCCCCGTGAATTTTGGGGTGAATTTGTGGGCTTTTGGGAGTTGCCAGGTGAGTGCTGAGCGTCCCAGGGGGGACTTCGGGGTGAATTTTGGGGATTTGGGGTTTCCCAGGTGAATTTCTGAGGTGGAAAGGTTCAAAAAGGGTTTTTTTTGAAAACAAGTTAAAGCCAGAAGGTTATTGAAAATTAATAGATGTGATGCAAGTAGGTAATATGCAGACAATACACAGCGAGACAAATCATGGGAAAAATACAGTGGTAACACATGAGTGTGTGAGGATGGGATCAGTATAGCTAAGGCTCAGTTGAAGCTGAATTTGGAAAAGCATGCCAAAACTAAGAATAATAAAGGCACCTACGGGTATTTCAGTGGGAAAAGGAAGATGAAAAGAAACCTATCACACCTCCCCTATTCCCCCCACCCCCCCCCCACCCCCATAAGCCAGACAGGACTAGTGACAACAGACAAGGAGAAGGCTGAGGTACTCAACAAGTGTTGGTCTCAATTTTTACTGCCAGTCACTATTTCCACATCTCTCAGGTTATTGGACTGGTGGACTTGATTCTAACCCATAGTATCAGGTCAGCTTTCAGACCACTTGAGGAACCTGAGCATGCAAGACCATGGGACCCACCCAGAGGCATGTCAGGGCCCTGAGAGAACTGGCAGCTGTAGTTGCTAAGGTGCTTTCTCCATCATATTTGAGAAATCAAGGTAACCAGCTGAAGTCTCCAGACACTGTGTTGTATTGACTCCAGTCCTCTTGGTCTTTTTTGTAAATCTTAGAGCTCTGAGTCAATTTCTGCAGAGGATTCCCAATGCAGTTTCAAAAATGGAATCTTTGTTACTGGTCCTCATGTTGATCTTGGATATTTCCATTTTCTGCACTCCTTTATTTTCGAAACATTTGTAATGACTGAAAAGAAAGCTGAGACGAGGCATTATGCTCTTTCCAGTGATAGAAATGGACCAGTATTCTTTTCAGACAAATATAATTTTTGCTGTGTCTAAGCACATGTGCATACCTGTGTTTGATTTATGTGTCCAGGTTTTGGCAATGGGGCAGCCACAGGGCCGTCCTGAGACAATGGCCCAGGTGCTGCCCTGTCCCGCTTTCTTCCAACTGGCTCCACTTCAGGATGTCCTCCCTGCTGAGAGAAGAGGCTGGGACAGCACCTTTAGAAATGTGACTTTCTGGGGTTTGTTTTGTTTTGTTTTGTTTTGTTATTTTTAAAGTTACTAAAAACCTTCACCCTGATTTTTTGTGTTGGGTTTGGGGTTTTTTTTCAGTTTTGGGTGGGTTTTTTGGTGGGCTTTTTTGGGGGCTTTTTTTGTCTCTTTGGGGATTATTGGTTGGGGGGTTCTGTGTGTTTGTTTGGTCTGCTTTTTTTGTTTGTTTGTTTGTTTGTTTGTTTGTTTATTACGGTTTTGTAGAGTTTTTTAAGCAAATTGATTGGAAAACTGAATAGTCCTCCACTATAGTCTCCTGGATTCACCTGAGACTCTTCCTAGGCATCTCCCTGATCCTTTTTGCAATGAGTCTCACATCATTCTCCTGAAGAAACTGTCTGCTTATGGTTTGCATGGGTGGGCTGTTTGCTGGGTGACAAACTGGGTGATGGCCAGGCCCACAGAGTGGTGGGAAATAGAGTTCATCCAGCTGGTCCCCAAGGCTCAGTCTTGGGCCCAGTCCTGTTTAATATCTTGCTCAGTGTTCTGGACAAGGGCATAGAGTACACGCCCAGGAAGTTCACAGATGATGCAAAATTGGCTGGTAGTGTTTTTTTCTTCTGGAGGACAGCAGGCTCTGCTTCTTCTTCCTCCTGTTCTGAGGTCGCTGCTCCCTCTTCATCCCTCATTAAGTGTGCTGATTTTGTCACTTGGATGAGAAAACAAACAATTTTAGCAACAATACTAGTGGCAGGGTACAAGAAAGGAAGAGTTCACACGAATCCCCCCCCCCCCCCCCCCCCCGCCCAACAACAGAAAATACCTGATGGCTCCTCTGCCCAGCTTACTGACTACACCGGAACCCATTGTCCCCCAAAGATACTCCCTTCTCCCTTCCCCCAGCCATGATGTGAGATGGAATAGAATAACTAAGATTAAGATTCTCCCTATGGAACTCCATCATACTTCGATTCTGGGAAAAAAAATTTCTTGAAGTTCTATCATTTCAGATCATTTGAATTTGAATTTGCATACTAAAAAGTCTAGCCAGAAACTCATGACAATATTAATAGCCCATTCTAGAATGTCCGAGATGATAGACACTTCTTTCAAGAGAATGTGATACCTCACGTGACTTCTCCAGAATTTAAATGAACAGCGGGAGTAGTCTACAAGATTCTTGCTGCCATCTGGATTTCCTGGTATTTGGCTGGTCTATGTAAACCAACCAGCTATTCAGCAGAGGGAATATTAGTGTGATACTTGATGGTATGTGAGATGGAACACAGTAATTTATGGCTTTTTGCATAGTGATGAAGCTGTAAAGAAAGCTCCGTAATGCTCAGACAAGGAGGCTGCTGGACTTCAAGCAGCAAAGGCCCAAAACGAACCAGTGAAAAGGTGTCATTGAAAAAAAAAAAAAAAGCCAGGTGGGGAGCAAAGTGATACTTAAGGGCAGTTTACTGAAAGAGGGAATCTAGTGAAAAAAAAAGTCCAAGAGTGAAGGAATAACAGAGAAAATGAAACTAAGGAAGGAAATCAATCTCAGCTAATCATTTCAGAAGCTAACAAGTTGTCATTGCAATGATGCATAAAGTGAGAAAAAATAAATATGTCTGCGCCAAAATCTGAAATATGAACTTTACTGCATTCTGTCTTCCACGGAATCATACAACAGTCTGTGATTAAAGATCATGTAGTCCAACTTCCTTGCCAGGTAGATCTTACAGTAGATCAAATTGCTCAAGACTAGCCAAACTGATAAGGAGCACTCTCAATGATGGGGCATCCACAACTTCTCTGGAACACCCGTTTGAGTGTCTCACCAGCTTCATTGTAGAAAAGTTTTTCCTTTTAGCCAATCTAAACCTAGTCTCAGTTTGAAAGCATGGCCCCTTATCCTGTCTCTGCAAACTTTCCTAAAAAGTCTTTCTCCATTTGTCTTATACCCTCTTTACATATTCAAAGGCCACAATACTGTCTCTCCAGAAACCTCTCTTCTCCAGGCTAAAAGATCCTACTTTTCACAAGAACCAGGTCATAAACTGAGATGGAAGACATCTCAGGAGATCAGATCATCCAACAGCTCAGCGTAAGAATAGCTCTGAAGTCAGATCAACTAGCTTAGGGCTGTGTCTGTTTGAATTTTGAAAATTAGCAGGACTTGAAATGCTTCAAGGAAGAGAACTCTGGGTGGCTCCAGAAACAGCCTGAGAAACTCGAGCAAACTCGAAACCTCAGAAACTACCACTGCTTTCTCTCCCTCAGCCCAAGCAGTCCCAAAGAAGAAGCGTTCCCAGCAGGCTGGGATAGCACACATATACAGTACATATACGTGACAGGCATCGCCAGCAGCCACATCCTGCTCCTTTCTGTGGCTGGCAAGAGTGAGACTGGATGTTTACATGTGGGCAACCTGGGTCCCTCCAGCAGCTCACACACTCAGCCTGCCCAGTGACCCCACTGAATTCCAGTATTAGCAGTGTGCCAAGGCCACAGCACTATTCTGCTTGCTGGCACAGACCATCACACGCCTCCTAAATCAGTCAGGACTCCCCTGGTCCCACAGCCAGCACCCCACTTGCCCTCCGCCAGGCCACTGCCATTGTTCACCAACTTCTCCACTTTGATCTTTGCTGGTGCTCTCAACACTGGCACACCCAGATGTTCTGCAGCTGTTGTCTCCTGGTGGAAAGGACTTGTAAAGCCATGTTTCCTAACAGGACTTCCACAACCTTTCAAAGCAACCTTTACTGGGGTATGAACAATCTCATTCAAATGTCAACATTTCTTTTCCCGTATGTGAAATCAGAATTTCCTTCTTCCGGGCATGCCCAAAACAAGGCACAAACTACATTGTGCCTTCTGTTTCACATGCTGACTCGTTTGTAAACAATGCTAGGAGAATACCTGTTTTGATCCAAGCTAATCTCTGGCCCTTATAGTGCTTTCGGTAGTTAGTTTTGCTTTGTTATTTACTTGATGTCCCATTGAATTGTTGAATCATAAACAGACTACCTGTCTGTATAGCAGCATAGCAGTGATGAATAAATGCAAGAGAAGGAGCAAGGTGATTGTTTGCTAGACTCTTCCTAGAAACTGAGAAATCTGTTACTTAATGCTGACCACAGCAGATGGAGGAAGCATCCTACATGATGTCAAAGCAATGAAGCTGTAATCACTTTTATGATTACAGTCAAGGCACTGCTTTTGCCACCATAAGTGGAGTGCAGGGAATCTTAAAAGACGACACTCTAACTGTTGTCCATGCTCACTGAGAAAATAATGCTTTTACAGCAGAGCAGGTCTCACCGCAGCTAAATCCTGGCTTCAACTGTACACCGCCTTCAAAAAGCCCACAAAAACACAAATGAAAGGATTTGGAACCCAAGGGAATCTCGGATTGTGACATCAGCTCACTCTGGATTCTTTCCAAATTCTCAATTCCATTTTCTTCCGAGCCAATTTTCCCATCTAACTTGAGATGTAATTTATGGATTTCCAACACATCTAGTTACCTTAGAATTAGATTGCCACTAGCCAAAAAGACAGAAACAAGCAGTTAAGTGAAGACTGAAACCATGGGTGTTTAGAACAGCAAAACTTGGGCGAAACTATTCTTAAGAAAACCAAAACTTTTAGGACTTACCCATGTATTTTTGGAGGTGGAAAAAGTTTTACATCGAAAAGTCCCTAGGGAACTCTTTTCAGTGCCTGGAGAGCCGCTGTCGCTCGCCTTTCAAGGACCTATTCGTCACAGCAGAGGCAGCAGAGCACAAGATGGCCGACGAGAAGGGGCAGTGTAGAACTCTCTGTCTGTCTGTGTCTCTACTCAGTGTAGAACGTCTCTATCCTGGCACATTTTCGAGTGCGATACTTCCCTCCGGGTCTTCGGTCCTTGCGAAGCTCTATGTACTGTGAGCGCTGCTACTTGCAGCTGAGAAAGACCGTGGAGCTAGCGGCGAATTCGGAGAGCGCTGAGCACGTAGTCAAGAAGCGAGACGTGTCCCTGCAACGCGGTGCTAATAGCAGCTTCCTCGCGGCGGGGGGGAGCTCCGGCCACAAGGCATTCTCGTCCTGGCAACGGATCTCTGTGAAGGGGGTAGGCGAAAAGCTTTCGTTTTCCATTCGAACTGCGAGAGAGGCAGACTGTTGCACGGAGCTCTGAGAACAAAGGTGCACGCCCTAGGCGGGCTTGGGCAGAAGCAGCGTTCTCTAGCTCTTGGCTGCCGGCGCACTTGTGGTTGTGTGGCGCCCTTGCAGCGGCTTCTGGCCGCCGGCAAGTGAAAGCAGCGCCAGGCGTGGGCGAGGGCGGTGAACGAAGCAGCACTCGTCCCGTGCTTGTGTGCACCACGTTACAGGCTACTAGGAGAGGAAGGTGGTTGACTCTCGCTTGCCCTCCCAAGTGCCCTTAGCAGTCGGAAGGAGCAAGCTGAAGCACTGCTGCTTGTGCTGCTCCTTGGTTCCCTTGCAGCCCGCTCTGAAAGCATTGGCGGTCGCTTCTAGGCGCCGAGTTGCACACAGCACCACGGTAAGTGCCGCGGAGAAGGGAAATCCAGAGTGCAGCGAGGAGCTGGACGTGGCTAACGCGCAGTAAGGAGAAGGTGAACCTAGGCACTGCCTCTTCAATCTGGCCGCCTCTGCTCTGGTAACAACTTTCGCAAGTCGGCAGAGGGAGCTGCGAGTATGTAGAACGGAGGGCAGCGAGACGCCGTGTGTTATGCGCCCTTTCAGGGCTGCTGCCAGGGGGCTAGTTTAAGTACGCTTTTTTCTTCCTCGCGTCCTTCTCGCTTCGCTCTAGCTGCATGGAGTACAGTACAGCGAAGGAGTGAGGAGGGGCAGTGCCGCAGCTTTGGCCCTGGCGTGCAACGGCTGTGTGCTGCTTTTCCAAGCAGAAAGACCACTGAGAAGTGAAAGCGATAGTGAAGGAGCTCTTTGACTGCTCGTGTGCTCTTCGCTGCACTGCGCCGCTCGCAAGCGGCTTCGTTCTTCGCCTTCTGCCGTCCGGCGAGAGCTGAACTCCAGCGGTCAGTTGCAGCTCTGCCCAACAGCGTGTTCTCAGTTCTGCGGGCAAGCACGCCCTCTTGCCTTGGCCCCGAGAGCAAAGTCCCGAGCGAGCACTCGACTCAGTGCAATGCACCCAGAAAGACGCTCTCGCTCGCCTTTCAAGGAGCGATTCCTAACAGCAGAAGCAGCAGAGGCACAAACTGGACGACGAGAGGGGACAACGTAGAACACGTCTCTGTCCTGGCACATTTGCGTGTGCGATACTTCCCTCCGGCTCTTCGGGCCTTGCGAAGCTCTGTGTACTGCGAGCGCTGCTACTCGCAGCTGAGAAGGACCGTGGAGCTAGCGGCGAATTCGGAGAGCTCTTCGCTGCACTGCGCCGCTCGCAAGCGCCTTCGTTCTTCGCCTTCTGCCGTCCGGCGAGAGCTGAACTCCAGCGGTCCGTTGCAGCTCTGCCCAACAGCGTGTTCTCGGTTCTGCGGGCAAGCACGCCCTCTTGCCTTGGCCCCGAGAGCAAAGTCCCGAGCGAGCACTCGACTCAGTGCAATGCACCCGGAAGGACGCTCTCGCTCGCCTTTCAAGGAGCGATTCCTAACAGCAGAAGCAGCAGAGGCACAAACTGCACGACGAGAGGGGACAACGTAGAACACGTCTCTGTCCTGGCACATTTGCGTGTGCGATACTTCCCTCCGGCTCTTCGGGCCTTGCGAAGCTCTGTGTACTGCGAGCGCTGCTACTCGCAGCTGAGAAGGACCGTGGAGCTAGCGGCGAATTCGGAGAGCTCTTCGCTGCACTGCGCCGCTCGCAAGCGCCTTCGTTCTTCGCCTTCTGCCGTCCGGCGAGAGCTGAACTCCAGCGGTCAGTTGCAGCTCTGCCCAACAGCGTGTTCTCGGTTCTGCGGGCAAGCACGCCCTCTTGCCTTGGCCGCGAGAGCAAAGTCCCGAGCGAGCACTCGACTCAGTGCAATGCACCCGGAAGGACGCTCTCGCTCGCCTTTCAAGGAGCGATTCCTAACAGCAGAAGCAGCAGAGGCACAAACTGCACGACGAGAGGGGACAACGTAGAACACGTCTCTGTCCTGGCACATTTTCGTGAGCGATACTTCCCTCCGGGTCTTCGGGCCTTGCGAAGCTCTGTGTACTGCGAGCGCTGCTACTCGCAGCCGAGAAGGACCGTGGAGCTAGCGGCGAATTCGTAGAGCTCTTCGCTGCACTGCGCCGCTCGCAAGCGGCTTCGTTCTTCGCCTTCTGCCGTCCGGCGAGAGCTGAACTCCAGCGGTCCGTTGCAGCTCTGCCCAACAGCGTGTTCTCGGTTCTGCGGGCAAGCACGCCCTCTTGCCTTGGCCCCGAGAGCAAAGTCCCGAGCGAGCACTCGACTCAGTGCAATGCACCCGGAAGGACGCTCTCGCTCGCCTTTCAAGGAGCGATTCCTAACAGCAGAAGCAGCAGAGGCACAAACTGCACGACGAGAGGGGACAACGTAGAACACGTCTCTGTCCTGGCACATTTGCGTGTGCGATACTTCCCTCCGGCTCTTCGGGCCTTGCGAAGCTCTGTGTACTGCGAGCGCTGCTACTCGCAGCTGAGAAGGACCGTGGAGCTAGCGGCGAATTCGGAGAGCTCTTCGCTGCACTGCGCCGCTCGCAAGCGCCTTCGTTCTTCGCCTTCTGCCGTCCGGCGAGAGCTGAACTCCAGCGGTCAGTTGCAGCTCTGCCCAACAGCGTGTTCTCGGTTCTGCGGGCAAGCACGCCCTCTTGCCTTGGCCCCGAGAGCAAAGTCCCGAGCGAGCACTCGACTCAGTGCAATGCACCCGGAAGGACGCTCTCGCTCGCCTTTCAAGGAGCGATTCCTAACAGCAGAAGCAGCAGAGGCACAAACTGCACGACGAGAGGGGACAACGTAGAACACGTCTCTGTCCTGGCACATTTGCGTGTGCGATACTTCCCTCCGGCTCTTCGGGCCTTGCGAAGCTCTGTGTACTGCGAGCGCTGCTACTCGCAGCTGAGAAGGACCGTGGAGCTAGCGGCGAATTCGGAGAGCTCTTCGCTGCACTGCGCCGCTCGCAAGCGCCTTCGTTCTTCGCCTTCTGCCGTCCGGCGAGAGCTGAACTCCAGCGGTCCGTTGCAGCTCTGCCCAACAGCGTGTTCTCGGTTCTGCGGGCAAGCACGCCCTCTTGCCTTGGCCCCGAGAGCAAAGTCCCGAGCGAGCACTCGACTCAGTGCAATGCACCCGGAAGGACGCTCTCGCTCGCCTTTCAAGGAGCGATTCCTAACAGCAGAAGCAGCAGAGGCACAAACTGCACGACGAGAGGGGACAACGTAGAACACGTCTCTGTCCTGGCACATTTGCGTGTGCGATACTTCCCTCCGGCTCTTCGGGCCTTGCGAAGCTCTGTGTACTGCGAGCGCTGCTACTCGCAGCTGAGAAGGACCGTGGAGCTAGCGGCGAATTCGGAGAGCTCTTCGCTGCACTGCGCCGCTCGCAAGCGCCTTCGTTCTTCGCCTTCTGCCGTCCGGCGAGAGCTGAACTCCAGCGGTCAGTTGCAGCTCTGCCCAACAGCGTGTTCTCGGTTCTGCGGGCAAGCACGCCCTCTTGCCTTGGCCCCGAGAGCAAAGTCCCGAGCGAGCACTCGACTCAGTGCAATGCACCCGGAAGGACGCTCTCGCTCGCCTTTCAAGGAGCGATTCCTAACAGCAGAAGCAGCAGAGGCACAAACTGCACGACGAGAGGGGACAATGTAGAACGCGTCTCTGTCCTGGCACATTTTCGTGAGCGATACTTCCCTCCGGCTCTTCGGGCCTTGCGAAGCTCTGTGTACTGCGAGCGCTGCTACTCGCAGCTGAGAAGGACCGTGGAGCTAGCGGCGAATTCGTAGAGCTCTTCGCTGCACTGCGCCGCTCGCAAGCGGCTTCGTTCTTCGCCTTCTGCCGTCCGGCGAGAGCTGAACTCCAGCGGTCAGTTGCAGCTCTGCCCAACAGCGTGTTCTCGGTTCTGCGGGCAAGCACGCCCTCTTGCCTTGGCCGCGAGAGCAAAGTCCCGAGCGAGCACTCGACTCAGTGCAATGCACCCGGAAGGACGCTCTCGCTCGCCTTTCAAGGAGCGATTCCTAACAGCAGAAGCAGCAGAGGCACAAACTGCACGACGAGAGGGGACAACGTAGAACACGTCTCTGTCCTGGCACATTTGCGTGTGCGATACTTCCCTCCGGCTCTTCGGGCCTTGCGAAGCTCTGTGTACTGCGAGCGCTGCTACTCGCAGCTGAGAAGGACCGTGGAGCTAGCGGCGAATTCGGAGAGCTCTTCGCTGCACTGCGCCGCTCGCAAGCGCCTTCGTTCTTCGCCTTCTGCCGTCCGGCGAGAGCTGAACTCCAGCGGTCAGTTGCAGCTCTGCCCAACAGCGTGTTCTCGGTTCTGCGGGCAAGCACGCCCTCTTGCCTTGGCCCCGAGAGCAAAGTCCCGAGCGAGCACTCGACTCAGTGCAATGCACCCGGAAGGACGCTCTCGCTCGCCTTTCAAGGAGCGATTCCTAACAGCAGAAGCAGCAGAGGCACAAACTGCACGACGAGAGGGGACAACGTAGAACACGTCTCTGTCCTGGCACATTTGCGTGTGCGATACTTCCCTCCGGCTCTTCGGGCCTTGCGAAGCTCTGTGTACTGCGAGCGCTGCTACTCGCAGCTGAGAAGGACCGTGGAGCTAGCGGCGAATTCGGAGAGCTCTTCGCTGCACTGCGCCGCTCGCAAGCGCCTTCGTTCTTCGCCTTCTGCCGTCCGGCGAGAGCTGAACTCCAGCGGTCCGTTGCAGCTCTGCCCAACAGCGTGTTCTCGGTTCTGCGGGCAAGCACGCCCTCTTGCCTTGGCCCCGAGAGCAAAGTCCCGAGCGAGCACTCGACTCAGTGCAATGCACCCGGAAGGACGCTCTCGCTCGCCTTTCAAGGAGCGATTCCTAACAGCAGAAGCAGCAGAGGCACAAACTGCACGACGAGAGGGGACAACGTAGAACACGTCTCTGTCCTGGCACATTTGCGTGTGCGATACTTCCCTCCGGCTCTTCGGGCCTTGCGAAGCTCTGTGTACTGCGAGCGCTGCTACTCGCAGCTGAGAAGGACCGTGGAGCTAGCGGCGAATTCGGAGAGCTCTTCGCTGCACTGCGCCGCTCGCAAGCGCCTTCGTTCTTCGCCTTCTGCCGTCCGGCGAGAGCTGAACTCCAGCGGTCAGTTGCAGCTCTGCCCAACAGCGTGTTCTCGGTTCTGCGGGCAAGCACGCCCTCTTGCCTTGGCCCCGAGAGCAAAGTCCCGAGCGAGCACTCGACTCAGTGCAATGCACCCGGAAGGACGCTCTCGCTCGCCTTTCAAGGAGCGATTCCTAACAGCAGAAGCAGCAGAGGCACAAACTGCACGACGAGAGGGGACAATGTAGAACGCGTCTCTGTCCTGGCACATTTTCGTGAGCGATACTTCCCTCCGGCTCTTCGGGCCTTGCGAAGCTCTGTGTACTGCGAGCGCTGCTACTCGCAGCTGAGAAGGACCGTGGAGCTAGCGGCGAATTCGTAGAGCTCTTCGCTGCACTGCGCCGCTCGCAAGCGGCTTCGTTCTTCGCCTTCTGCCGTCCGGCGAGAGCTGAACTCCAGCGGTCAGTTGCAGCTCTGCCCAACAGCGTGTTCTCGGTTCTGCGGGCAAGCACGCCCTCTTGCCTTGGCCGCGAGAGCAAAGTCCCGAGCGAGCACTCGACTCAGTGCAATGCACCCGGAAGGACGCTCTCGCTCGCCTTTCAAGGAGCGATTCCTAACAGCAGAAGCAGCAGAGGCACAAACTGCACGACGAGAGGGGACAACGTAGAACACGTCTCTGTCCTGGCACATTTGCGTGTGCGATACTTCCCTCCGGCTCTTCGGGCCTTGCGAAGCTCTGTGTACTGCGAGCGCTGCTACTCGCAGCTGAGAAGGACCGTGGAGCTAGCGGCGAATTCGTAGAGCTCTTCGCTGCACTGCGCCGCTCGCAAGCGGCTTCGTTCTTCGCCTTCTGCCGTCCGGCGAGAGCTGAACTCCAGCGGTCAGTTGCAGCTCTGCCCAACAGCGTGTTCTCGGTTCTGCGGGCAAGCACGCCCTCTTGCCTTGGCCCCGAGAGCAAAGTCCCGAGCGAGCACTCGACTCAGTGCAATGCACCCGGAAGGACGCTCTCGCTCGCCTTTCAAGGAGCGATTCCTAACAGCAGAAGCAGCAGAGGCACAAACTGCACGACGAGAGGGGACAACGTAGAACACGTCTCTGTCCTGGCACATTTGCGTGTGCGATACTTCCCTCCGGCTCTTCGGGCCTTGCGAAGCTCTGTGTACTGCGAGCGCTGCTACTCGCAGCTGAGAAGGACCGTGGAGCTAGCGGCGAATTCGGAGAGCTCTTCGCTGCACTGCGCCGCTCGCAAGCGCCTTCGTTCTTCGCCTTCTGCCGTCCGGCGAGAGCTGAACTCCAGCGGTCAGTTGCAGCTCTGCCCAACAGCGTGTTCTCGGTTCTGCGGGCAAGCACGCCCTCTTGCCTTGGCCCCGAGAGCAAAGTCCCGAGCGAGCACTCGACTCAGTGCAATGCACCCGGAAGGACGCTCTCGCTCGCCTTTCAAGGAGCGATTCCTAACAGCAGAAGCAGCAGAGGCACAAACTGCACGACGAGAGGGGACAACGTAGAACACGTCTCTGTCCTGGCACATTTTCGTGAGCGATACTTCCCTCCGGGTCTTCGGGCCTTGCGAAGCTCTGTGTACTGCGAGCGCTGCTACTCGCAGCTGAGAAGGACCGTGGAGCTAGCGGCGAATTCGTAGAGCTCTTCGCTGCACTGCGCCGCTCGCAAGCGGCTTCGTTCTTCGCCTTCTGCCGTCCGGCGAGAGCTGAACTCCAGCGGTCAGTTGCAGCTCTGCCCAACAGCGTGTTCTCGGTTCTGCGGGCAAGCACGCCCTCTTGCCTTGGCCCCGAGAGCAAAGTCCCGAGCGAGCACTCGACTCAGTGCAATGCACCCGGAAGGACGCTCTCGCTCGCCTTTCAAGGAGCGATTCCTAACAGCAGAAGCAGCAGAGGCACAAACTGCACGACGAGAGGGGACAACGTAGAACACGTCTCTGTCCTGGCACATTTTCGTGAGCGATACTTCCCTCCGGGTCTTCGGGCCTTGCGAAGCTCTGTGTACTGCGAGCGCTGCTACTCGCAGCTGAGAAGGACCGTGGAGCTAGCGGCGAATTCGGAGAGCTCTTCGCTGCACTGCGCCGCTCGCAAGCGGCTTCGTTCTTCGCCTTCTGCCGTCCGGCGAGAGCTGAACTCCAGCGGTCAGTTGCAGCTCTGCCCAACAGCGTGTTCTCGGTTCTGCGGGCAAGCACGCCCTCTTGCCTTGGCCCCGAGAGCAAAGTCCCGAGCGAGCACTCGACTCAGTGCAATGCACCCGGAAGGACGCTCTCGCTCGCCTTTCAAGGAGCGATTCCTAACAGCAGAAGCAGCAGAGGCACAAACTGCACGACGAGAGGGGACAACGTAGAACACGTCTCTGTCCTGGCACATTTGCGTGTGCGATACTTCCCTCCGGGTCTTCGGGCCTTGCGAAGCTCTGTGTACTGCGAGCGCTGCTACTCGCAGCTGAGAAGGACCGTGGAGCTAGCGGCGAATTCGGAGAGCTCTTCGCTGCACTGCGCCGCTCGCAAGCGCCTTCGTTCTTCGCCTTCTGCCGTCCGGCGAGAGCTGAACTCCAGCGGTCAGTTGCAGCTCTGCCCAACAGCGTGTTCTCGGTTCTGCGGGCAAGCACGCCCTCTTGCCTTGGCCGCGAGAGCAAAGTCCCGAGCGAGCACTCGACTCAGTGCAATGCACCCGGAAGGACGCTCTCGCTCGCCTTTCAAGGAGCGATTCCTAACAGCAGAAGCAGCAGAGGCACAAACTGCACGACGAGAGGGGACAACGTAGAACACGTCTCTGTCCTGGCACATTTGCGTGTGCGATACTTCCCTCCGGCTCTTCGGGCCTTGCGAAGCTCTGTGTACTGCGAGAGCAGCTACTCGCAGCTGAGAAGGACCGTGGAGCTAGCGGCGAATTCGGAGAGCTCTTCGCTGCACTGCGCCGCTCGCAAGCGCCTTCGTTCTTCGCCTTCTGCCGTCCGGCGAGAGCTGAACTCCAGCGGTCAGTTGCAGCTCTGCCCAACAGCGTGTTCTCGGTTCTGCGGGCAAGCACGCCCTCTTGCCTTGGCCGCGAGAGCAAAGTCCCGAGCGAGCACTCGACTCAGTGCAATGCACCCGGAAGGACGCTCTCGCTCGCCTTTCAAGGAGCGATTCCTAACAGCAGAAGCAGCAGAGGCACAAACTGCACGACGAGAAGGGACAACGTAGAACACGTCTCTGTCCTGGCACATTTTCGTGAGCGATACTTCCCTCCGGCTCTTCGGGCCTTACGAAGCTCTGTGTACTGCGAGCGCTGCTACTCGCAGCTGAGAAGGACCGTGGAGCTAGCGGCGAATTCGGAGAGCTCTTCGCTGCACTGCGCCGCTCGCAAGCGGCTTCGTTCTTCGCCTTCTGCCGTCCGGCGAGAG
Organism: Sturnus vulgaris; assembly: GCF_052056855.1. Classification (NCBI taxonomy): domain Eukaryota; kingdom Metazoa; phylum Chordata; class Aves; order Passeriformes; family Sturnidae; genus Sturnus; species Sturnus vulgaris. The sequence goes on from NW_028276403.1 coordinate 167,994, forward strand.
CTGAACTCCAGCGGTCAGTTGCAGCTCTGCCCAACAGCGTGTTCTCAGTTCTGCGGGCAAGCACGCCCTCTTGCCTTGGCCCCGAGTGCAAAGTCCCGAGCGAGCACTCGACTCAGTGCAATGCACCCGGAAGGACGCTCTCGCTCGCCTTTCAAGGAGCGATTCCTAACAGCAGAAGCAGCAGAGGCACAAACTGCACGACGAGAAGGGACAACGTAGAACACGTCTCTGTCCTGGCACATTTGCGTGCGCGATACTTCCCTCCGGCTCTTCGGGCCTTGCGAAGCTCTGTGTACTGCGAGCGCTGCTACTCGCAGCTGAGAAGGACCGTGGAGCTAGCGGCGAATTCGGAGAGCTCTTCGCTGCACTGCGCCGCTCGCAAGCGGCTTCGTTCTTCGCCTTCTGCCGTCCGGCGAGAGCTGAACTCCAGCGGTCAGTTGCAGCTCTGCCCAACAGCGTGTTCTCGGTTCTGCGGGCAAGCACGCCCTCTTGCCTTGGCCGCGAGAGCAAAGTCCCGAGCGAGCACTCGACTCAGTGCAATGCACCCGGAAGGACGCTCTCGCTCGCCTTTCAAGGAGCGATTCCTAACAGCAGAAGCAGCAGAGGCACAAACTGCACGACGAGAGGGGACAACGTAGAACACGTCTCTGTCCTGGCACATTTTCGTGTGCGATACTTCCCTCCGGCTCTTCGGGCCTTGCGAAGCTCTGTGTACTGCGAGCGCTGCTACTCGCAGCTGAGAAGGACCGTGGAGCTAGCGGCGAATTCGGAGAGCTCTTCGCTGCACTGCGCCGCTCGCAAGCGGCTTCGTTCTTCGCCTTCTGCCGTCCGGCGAGAGCTGAACTCCAGCGGTCCGTTGCAGCTCTGCCCAACAGCGTGTTCTCGGTTCTGCGGGCAAGCACGCCCTCTTGCCTTGGCCCCGAGAGCAAAGTCCCGAGCGAGCACTCGACTCAGTGCAATGCACCCGGAAGGACGCTCTCGCTCGCCTTTCAAGGAGCGATTCCTAACAGCAGAAGCAGCAGAGGCACAAACTGCACGACGAGAGGGGACAACGTAGAACACGTCTCTGTCCTGGCACATTTGCGTGTGCGATACTTCCCTCCGGCTCTTCGGGCCTTGCGAAGCTCTGTGTACTGCGAGCGCTGCTACTCGCAGCTGAGAAGGACCGTGGAGCTAGCGGCGAATTCGGAGAGCTCTTCGCTGCACTGCGCCGCTCGCAAGCGGCTTCGTTCTTCGCCTTCTGCCGTCCGGCGAGAGCTGAACTCCAGCGGTCAGTTGCAGCTCTGCCCAACAGCGTGTTCTCGGTTCTGCGGGCAAGCACGCCCTCTTGCCTTGGCCGCGAGAGCAAAGTCCCGAGCGAGCACTCGACTCAGTGCAATGCACCCGGAAGGACGCTCTCGCTCGCCTTTCAAGGAGCGATTCCTAACAGCAGAAGCAGCAGAGGCACAAACTGCACGACGAGAGGGGACAACGTAGAACACGTCTCTGTCCTGGCACATTTTCGTGAGCGATACTTCCCTCCGGGTCTTCGGGCCTTGCGAAGCTCTGTGTACTGCGAGCGCTGCTACTCGCAGCTGAGAAGGACCGTGGAGCTAGCGGCGAATTCGTAGAGCTCTTCGCTGCACTGCGCCGCTCGCAAGCGGCTTCGTTCTTCGCCTTCTGCCGTCCGGCGAGAGCTGAACTCCAGCGGTCAGTTGCAGCTCTGCCCAACAGCGTGTTCTCGGTTCTGCGGGCAAGCACGCCCTCTTGCCTTGGCCCCGAGAGCAAAGTCCCGAGCGAGCACTCGACTCAGTGCAATGCACCCGGAAGGACGCTCTCGCTCGCCTTTCAAGGAGCGATTCCTAACAGCAGAAGCAGCAGAGGCACAAACTGCACGACGAGAGGGGACAACGTAGAACACGTCTCTGTCCTGGCACATTTTCGTGAGCGATACTTCCCTCCGGCTCTTCGGGCCTTGCGAAGCTCTGTGTACTGCGAGCGCTGCTACTCGCAGCTGAGAAGGACCGTGGAGCTAGCGGCGAATTCGGAGAGCTCTTCGCTGCACTGCGCCGCTCGCAAGCGGCTTCGTTCTTCGCCTTCTGCCGTCCGGCGAGAGCTGAACTCCAGCGGTCAGTTGCAGCTCTGCCCAACAGCGTGTTCTCGGTTCTGCGGGCAAGCACGCCCTCTTGCCTTGGACCCGAGAGCAAAGTCCCGAGCGAGCACTCGACTCAGTGCAATGCACCCGGAAGGACGCTCTCGCTCGCCTTTCAAGGAGCGATTCCTAACAGCAGAAGCAGCAGAGGCACAAACTGCACGACGAGAGGGGACAACGTAGAACACGTCTCTGTCCTGGCACATTTGCGTGTGCGATACTTCCCTCCGGCTCTTCGGGCCTTGCGAAGCTCTGTGTACTGCGAGCGCTGCTACTCGCAGCTGAGAAGGACCGTGGAGCTAGCGGCGAATTCGGAGAGCTCTTCGCTGCACTGCGCCGCTCGCAAGCGGCTTCGTTCTTCGCCTTCTGCCGTCCGGCGAGAGCTGAACTCCAGCGGTCAGTTGCAGCTCTGCCCAACAGCGTGTTCTCGGTTCTGCGGGCAAGCACGCCCTCTTGCCTTGGCCCCGAGAGCAAAGTCCCGAGCGAGCACTCGACTCAGTGCAATGCACCCGGAAGGACGCTCTCGCTCGCCTTTCAAGGAGCGATTCCTAACAGCAGAAGCAGCAGAGGCACAAACTGCACGACGAGAAGGGACAACGTAGAACACGTCTCTGTCCTGGCACATTTGCGTGTGCGATACTTCCCTCCGGCTCTTCGGGCCTTGCGAAGCTCTGTGTACTGCGAGCGCTGCTACTCGCAGCTGAGAAGGACCGTGGAGCTAGCGGCGAATTCGGAGAGCTCTTCGCTGCACTGCGCCGCTCGCAAGCGGCTTCGTTCTTCGCCTTCTGCCGTCCGGCGAGAGCTGAACTCCAGCGGTCAGTTGCAGCTCTGCCCAACAGCGTGTTCTCGGTTCTGCGGGCAAGCACGCCCTCTTGCCTTGGCCCCGAGAGCAAAGTCCCGAGCGAGCACTCGACTCAGTGCAATGCACCCGGAAGGACGCTCTCGCTCGCCTTTCAAGGAGCGATTCCTAACAGCAGAAGCAGCAGAGGCACAAACTGCACGACGAGAGGGGACAACGTAGAACACGTCTCTGTCCTGGCACATTTGCGTGTGCGATACTTCCCTCCGGCTCTTCGGGCCTTGCGAAGCTCTGTGTACTGCGAGCGCTGCTACTCGCAGCTGAGAAGGACCGTGGAGCTAGCGGCGAATTCGGAGAGCTCTTCGCTGCACTGCGCCGCTCGCAAGCGGCTTCGTTCTTCGCCTTCTGCCGTCCGGCGAGAGCTGAACTCCAGCGGTCAGTTGCAGCTCTGCCCAACAGCGTGTTCTCGGTTCTGCGGGCAAGCACGCCCTCTTGCCTTGGACCCGAGAGCAAAGTCCCGAGCGAGCACTCGACTCAGTGCAATGCACCCGGAAGGACGCTCTCGCTCGCCTTTCAAGGAGCGATTCCTAACAGCAGAAGCAGCAGAGGCACAAACTGCACGACGAGAGGGGACAACGTAGAACACGTCTCTGTCCTGGCACATTTGCGTGTGCGATACTTCCCTCCGGCTCTTCGGGCCTTGCGAAGCTCTGTGTACTGCGAGCGCTGCTACTCGCAGCTGAGAAGGACCGTGGAGCTAGCGGCGAATTCGGAGAGCTCTTCGCTGCACTGCGCCGCTCGCAAGCGCCTTCGTTCTTCGCCTTCTGCCGTCCGGCGAGAGCTGAACTCCAGCGGTCAGTTGCAGCTCTGCCCAACAGCGTGTTCTCGGTTCTGCGGGCAAGCACGCCCTCTTGCCTTGGACCCGAGAGCAAAGTCCCGAGCGAGCACTCGACTCAGTGCAATGCACCCGGAAGGACGCTCTCGCTCGCCTTTCAAGGAGCGATTCCTAACAGCAGAAGCAGCAGAGGCACAAACTGCACGACGAGAGGGGACAACGTAGAACACGTCTCTGTCCTGGCACATTTGCGTGTGCGATACTTCCCTCCGGCTCTTCGGGCCTTGCGAAGCTCTGTGTACTGCGAGCGCTGCTACTCGCAGCTGAGAAGGACCGTGGAGCTAGCGGCGAATTCGGAGAGCTCTTCGCTGCACTGCGCCGCTCGCAAGCGGCTTCGTTCTTCGCCTTCTGCCGTCCGGCGAGAGCTGAACTCCAGCGGTCAGTTGCAGCTCTGCCCAACAGCGTGTTCTCGGTTCTGCGGGCAAGCACGCCCTCTTGCCTTGGCCCCGAGAGCAAAGTCCCGAGCGAGCACTCGACTCAGTGCAATGCACCCGGAAGGACGCTCTCGCTCGCCTTTCAAGGAGCGATTCCTAACAGCAGAAGCAGCAGAGGCACAAACTGCACGACGAGAAGGGACAACGTAGAACACGTCTCTGTCCTGGCACATTTGCGTGTGCGATACTTCCCTCCGGGTCTTCGGGCCTTGCGAAGCTCTGTGTACTGCGAGCGCTGCTACTCGCAGCTGAGAAGGACCGTGGAGCTAGCGGCGAATTCGGAGAGCTCTTCGCTGCACTGCGCCGCTCGCAAGCGGCTTCGTTCTTCGCCTTCTGCCGTCCGGCGAGAGCTGAACTCCAGCGGTCAGTTGCAGCTCTGCCCAACAGCGTGTTCTCGGTTCTGCGGGCAAGCACGCCCTCTTGCCTTGGCCCCGAGAGCAAAGTCCCGAGCGAGCACTCGACTCAGTGCAATGCACCCGGAAGGGCGCTCTCGCTCGCCTTTCAAGGAGCGATTCCTAACAGCAGAAGCAGCAGAGGCACAAACTGCACGACGAGAAGGGACAACGTAGAACACGTCTCTGTCCTGGCACATTTGCGTGTGCGATACTTCCCTCCGGCTCTTCGGGCCTTGCGAAGCTCTGTGTACTGCGAGCGCTGCTACTCGCAGCTGAGAAGGACCGTGGAGCTAGCGGCGAATTCGGAGAGCTCTTCGCTGCACTGCGCCGCTCGCAAGCGGCTTCGTTCTTCGCCTTCTGCCGTCCGGCGAGAGCTGAACTCCAGCGGTCAGTTGCAGCTCTGCCCAACAGCGTGTTCTCGGTTCTGCGGGCAAGCACGCCCTCTTGCCTTGGCCCCGAGAGCAAAGTCCCGAGCGAGCACTCGACTCAGTGCAATGCACCCGGAAGGGCGCTCTCGCTCGCCTTTCAAGGAGCGATTCCTAACAGCAGAAGCAGCAGAGGCACAAACTGCACGACGAGAGGGGACAACGTAGAACACGTCTCTGTCCTGGCACATTTTCGTGAGCGATACTTCCCTCCGGGTCTTCGGGCCTTGCGAAGCTCTGTGTACTGCGAGCGCTGCTACTCGCAGCTGAGAAGGACCGTGGAGCTAGCGGCGAATTCGTAGAGCTCTTCGCTGCACTGCGCCGCTCGCAAGCGGCTTCGTTCTTCGCCTTCTGCCGTCCGGCGAGAGCTGAACTCCAGCGGTCAGTTGCAGCTCTGCCCAACAGCGTGTTCTCGGTTCTGCGGGCAAGCACGCCCTCTTGCCTTGGCCCCGAGAGCAAAGTCCCGAGCGAGCACTCGACTCAGTGCAATGCACCCGGAAGGACGCTCTCGCTCGCCTTTCAAGGAGCGATTCCTAACAGCAGAAGCAGCAGAGGCACAAACTGCACGACGAGAAGGGACAACGTAGAACACGTCTCTGTCCTGGCACATTTGCGTGTGCGATACTTCCCTCCGGCTCTTCGGGCCTTGCGAAGCTCTGTGTACTGCGAGCGCTGCTACTCGCAGCTGAGAAGGACCGTGGAGCTAGCGGCGAATTCGGAGAGCTCTTCGCTGCACTGCGCCGCTCGCAAGCGGCTTCGTTCTTCGCCTTCTGCCGTCCGGCGAGAGCTGAACTCCAGCGGTCAGTTGCAGCTCTGCCCAACAGCGTGTTCTCGGTTCTGCGGGCAAGCACGCCCTCTTGCCTTGGCCCCGAGAGCAAAGTCCCGAGCGAGCACTCGACTCAGTGCAATGCACCCGGAAGGACGCTCTCGCTCGCCTTTCAAGGAGCGATTCCTAACAGCAGAAGCAGCAGAGGCACAAACTGCACGACGAGAGGGGACAAGGTAGAACACGTCTCTGTCCTGGCACATTTGCGTGTGCGATACTTCCCTCCGGCTCTTCGGGCCTTGCGAAGCTCTGTGTACTGCGAGCGCTGCTACTCGCAGCTGAGAAGGACCGTGGAGCTAGCGGCGAATTCGGAGAGCTCTTCGCTGCACTGCGCCGCTCGCAAGCGGCTTCGTTCTTCGCCTTCTGCCGTCCGGCGAGAGCTGAACTCCAGCGGTCAGTTGCAGCTCTGCCCAACAGCGTGTTCTCGGTTCTGCGGGCAAGCACGCCCTCTTGCCTTGGCCCCGAGAGCAAAGTCCCGAGCGAGCACTCGACTCAGTGCAATGCACCCGGAAGGACGCTCTCGCTCGCCTTTCAAGGAGCGATTCCTAACAGCAGAAGCAGCAGAGGCACAAACTGCACGACGAGAGGGGACAACGTAGAACACGTCTCTGTCCTGGCACATTTGCGTGTGCGATACTTCCCTCCGGCTCTTCGGGCCTTGCGAAGCTCTGTGTACTGCGAGCGCTGCTACTCGCAGCTGAGAAGGACCGTGGAGCTAGCGGCGAATTCGGAGAGCTCTTCGCTGCACTGCGCCGCTCGCAAGCGGCTTCGTTCTTCGCCTTCTGCCGTCCGGCGAGAGCTGAACTCCAGCGGTCAGTTGCAGCTCTGCCCAACAGCGTGTTCTCGGTTCTGCGGGCAAGCACGCCCTCTTGCCTTGGCCCCGAGAGCAAAGTCCCGAGCGAGCACTCGACTCAGTGCAATGCACCCGGAAGGACGCTCTCGCTCGCCTTTCAAGGAGCGATTCCTAACAGCAGAAGCAGCAGAGGCACAAACTGCACGACGAGAAGGGACAACGTAGAACACGTCTCTGTCCTGGCACATTTGCGTGTGCGATACTTCCCTCCGGCTCTTCGGGCCTTGCGAAGCTCTGTGTACTGCGAGCGCTGCTACTCGCAGCTGAGAAGGACCGTGGAGCTAGCGGCGAATTCGGAGAGCTCTTCGCTGCACTGCGCCGCTCGCAAGCGGCTTCGTTCTTCGCCTTCTGCCGTCCGGCGAGAGCTGAACTCCAGCGGTCAGTTGCAGCTCTGCCCAACAGCGTGTTCTCGGTTCTGCGGGCAAGCACGCCCTCTTGCCTTGGCCCCGAGAGCAAAGTCCCGAGCGAGCACTCGACTCAGTGCAATGCACCCGGAAGGACGCTCTCGCTCGCCTTTCAAGGAGCGATTCCTAACAGCAGAAGCAGCAGAGGCACAAACTGCACGACGAGAGGGGACAACGTAGAACACGTCTCTGTCCTGGCACATTTGCGTGTGCGATACTTCCCTCCGGCTCTTCGGGCCTTGCGAAGCTCTGTGTACTGCGAGCGCTGCTACTCGCAGCTGAGAAGGACCGTGGAGCTAGCGGCGAATTCGGAGAGCTCTTCGCTGCACTGCGCCGCTCGCAAGCGGCTTCGTTCTTCGCCTTCTGCCGTCCGGCGAGAGCTGAACTCCAGCGGTCAGTTGCAGCTCTGCCCAACAGCGTGTTCTCGGTTCTGCGGGCAAGCACGCCCTCTTGCCTTGGCCCCGAGAGCAAAGTCCCGAGCGAGCACTCGACTCAGTGCAATGCACCCGGAAGGGCGCTCTCGCTCGCCTTTCAAGGAGCGATTCCTAACAGCAGAAGCAGCAGAGGCACAAACTGCACGACGAGAGGGGACAACGTAGAACACGTCTCTGTCCTGGCACATTTTCGTGAGCGATACTTCCCTCCGGGTCTTCGGGCCTTGCGAAGCTCTGTGTACTGCGAGCGCTGCTACTCGCAGCTGAGAAGGACCGTGGAGCTAGCGGCGAATTCGTAGAGCTCTTCGCTGCACTGCGCCGCTCGCAAGCGGCTTCGTTCTTCGCCTTCTGCCGTCCGGCGAGAGCTGAACTCCAGCGGTCAGTTGCAGCTCTGCCCAACAGCGTGTTCTCGGTTCTGCGGGCAAGCACGCCCTCTTGCCTTGGCCCCGAGAGCAAAGTCCCGAGCGAGCACTCGACTCAGTGCAATGCACCCGGAAGGACGCTCTCGCTCGCCTTTCAAGGAGCGATTCCTAACAGCAGAAGCAGCAGAGGCACAAACTGCACGACGAGAGGGGACAAGGTAGAACACGTCTCTGTCCTGGCACATTTGCGTGTGCGATACTTCCCTCCGGCTCTTCGGGCCTTGCGAAGCTCTGTGTACTGCGAGCGCTGCTACTCGCAGCTGAGAAGGACCGTGGAGCTAGCGGCGAATTCGGAGAGCTCTTCGCTGCACTGCGCCGCTCGCAAGCGGCTTCGTTCTTCGCCTTCTGCCGTCCGGCGAGAGCTGAACTCCAGCGGTCAGTTGCAGCTCTGCCCAACAGCGTGTTCTCGGTTCTGCGGGCAAGCACGCCCTCTTGCCTTGGCCCCGAGAGCAAAGTCCCGAGCGAGCACTCGACTCAGTGCAATGCACCCGGAAGGACGCTCTCGCTCGCCTTTCAAGGAGCGATTCCTAACAGCAGAAGCAGCAGAGGCACAAACTGCACGACGAGAGGGGACAAGGTAGAACACGTCTCTGTCCTGGCACATTTGCGTGTGCGATACTTCCCTCCGGCTCTTCGGGCCTTGCGAAGCTCTGTGTACTGCGAGCGCTGCTACTCGCAGCTGAGAAGGACCGTGGAGCTAGCGGCGAATTCGGAGAGCTCTTCGCTGCACTGCGCCGCTCGCAAGCGGCTTCGTTCTTCGCCTTCTGCCGTCCGGCGAGAGCTGAACTCCAGCGGTCAGTTGCAGCTCTGCCCAACAGCGTGTTCTCGGTTCTGCGGGCAAGCACGCCCTCTTGCCTTGGACCCGAGAGCAAAGTCCCGAGCGAGCACTCGACTCAGTGCAATGCACCCGGAAGGACGCTCTCGCTCGCCTTTCAAGGAGCGATTCCTAACAGCAGAAGCAGCAGAGGCACAAACTGCACGACGAGAGGGGACAACGTAGAACACGTCTCTGTCCTGGCACATTTGCGTGTGCGATACTTCCCTCCGGCTCTTCGGGCCTTGCGAAGCTCTGTGTACTGCGAGCGCTGCTACTCGCAGCTGAGAAGGACCGTGGAGCTAGCGGCGAATTCGGAGAGCTCTTCGCTGCACTGCGCCGCTCGCAAGCGCCTTCGTTCTTCGCCTTCTGCCGTCCGGCGAGAGCTGAACTCCAGCGGTCAGTTGCAGCTCTGCCCAACAGCGTGTTCTCGGTTCTGCGGGCAAGCACGCCCTCTTGCCTTGGCCCCGAGAGCAAAGTCCCGAGCGAGCACTCGACTCAGTGCAATGCACCCGGAAGGACGCTCTCGCTCGCCTTTCAAGGAGCGATTCCTAACAGCAGAAGCAGCAGAGGCACAAACTGCACGACGAGAGGGGACAACGTAGAACACGTCTCTGTCCTGGCACATTTGCGTGTGCGATACTTCCCTCCGGCTCTTCGGGCCTTGCGAAGCTCTGTGTACTGCGAGCGCTGCTACTCGCAGCTGAGAAGGACCGTGGAGCTAGCGGCGAATTCGGAGAGCTCTTCGCTGCACTGCGCCGCTCGCAAGCGGCTTCGTTCTTCGCCTTCTGCCGTCCGGCGAGAGCTGAACTCCAGCGGTCAGTTGCAGCTCTGCCCAACAGCGTGTTCTCGGTTCTGCGGGCAAGCACGCCCTCTTGCCTTGGCCCCGAGAGCAAAGTCCCGAGCGAGCACTCGACTCAGTGCAATGCACCCGGAAGGACGCTCTCGCTCGCCTTTCAAGGAGCGATTCCTAACAGCAGAAGCAGCAGAGGCACAAACTGCACGACGAGAGGGGACAACGTAGAACACGTCTCTGTCCTGGCACATTTTCGTGTGCGATACTTCCCTCCGGCTCTTCGGGCCTTGCGAAGCTCTGTGTACTGCGAGCGCTGCTACTCGCAGCTGAGAAGGACCGTGGAGCTAGCGGCGAATTCGGAGAGCTCTTCGCTGCACTGCGCCGCTCGCAAGCGGCTTCGTTCTTCGCCTTCTGCCGTCCGGCGAGAGCTGAACTCCAGCGGTCAGTTGCAGCTCTGCCCAACAGCGTGTTCTCGGTTCTGCGGGCAAGCACGCCCTCTTGCCTTGGCCCCGAGAGCAAAGTCCCGAGCGAGCACTCGACTCAGTGCAATGCACCCGGAAGGACGCTCTCGCTCGCCTTTCAAGGAGCGATTCCTAACAGCAGAAGCAGCAGAGGCACAAACTGCACGACGAGAGGGGACAAGGTAGAACACGTCTCTGTCCTGGCACATTTGCGTGTGCGATACTTCCCTCCGGCTCTTCGGGCCTTGCGAAGCTCTGTGTACTGCGAGCGCTGCTACTCGCAGCTGAGAAGGACCGTGGAGCTAGCGGCGAATTCGGAGAGCTCTTCGCTGCACTGCGCCGCTCGCAAGCGGCTTCGTTCTTCGCCTTCTGCCGTCCGGCGAGAGCTGAACTCCAGCGGTCAGTTGCAGCTCTGCCCAACAGCGTGTTCTCGGTTCTGCGGGCAAGCACGCCCTCTTGCCTTGGCCCCGAGAGCAAAGTCCCGAGCGAGCACTCGACTCAGTGCAATGCACCCGGAAGGACGCTCTCGCTCGCCTTTCAAGGAGCGATTCCTAACAGCAGAAGCAGCAGAGGCACAAACTGCACGACGAGAGGGGACAAGGTAGAACACGTCTCTGTCCTGGCACATTTGCGTGTGCGATACTTCCCTCCGGCTCTTCGGGCCTTGCGAAGCTCTGTGTACTGCGAGCGCTGCTACTCGCAGCTGAGAAGGACCGTGGAGCTAGCGGCGAATTCGGAGAGCTCTTCGCTGCACTGCGCCGCTCGCAAGCGGCTTCGTTCTTCGCCTTCTGCCGTCCGGCGAGAGCTGAACTCTAGCGGTCAGTTGCAGCTCTGCCCAACAGCGTGTTCTCGGTTCTGCGGGCAAGCACGCCCTCTTGCCTTGGCCCCGAGAGCAAAGTCCCGAGCGAGCACTCGACTCAGTGCAATGCACCCGGAAGGACGCTCTCGCTCGCCTTTCAAGGAGCGATTCCTAACAGCAGAAGCAGCAGAGGCACAAACTGCACGACGAGAGGGGACAACGTAGAACACGTCTCTGTCCTGGCACATTTGCGTGTGCGATACTTCCCTCCGGCTCTTCGGGCCTTGCGAAGCTCTGTGTACTGCGAGCGCTGCTACTCGCAGCTGAGAAGGACCGTGGAGCAAGCGGCGAATTCGGAGAGCTCTTCGCTGCACTGCGCCGCTCGCAAGCGGCTTCGTTCTTCGCCTTCTGCCGTCCGGCGAGAGCTGAACTCCAGCGGTCAGTTGCAGCTCTGCCCAACAGCGTGTTCTCGGTTCTGCGGGCAAGCACGCCCTCTTGCCTTGGACCCGAGAGCAAAGTCCCGAGCGAGCACTCGACTCAGTGCAATGCACCCGGAAGGACGCTCTCGCTCGCCTTTCAAGGAGCGATTCCTAACAGCAGAAGCAGCAGAGGCACAAACTGCACGACGAGAGGGGACAACGTAGAACACGTCTCTGTCCTGGCACATTTGCGTGTGCGATACTTCCCTCCGGCTCTTCGGGCCTTGCGAAGCTCTGTGTACTGCGAGCGCTGCTACTCGCAGCTGAGAAGGACCGTGGAGCTAGCGGCGAATTCGGAGAGCTCTTCGCTGCACTGCGCCGCTCGCAAGCGCCTTCGTTCTTCGCCTTCTGCCGTCCGGCGAGAGCTGAACTCCAGCGGTCAGTTGCAGCTCTGCCCAACAGCGTGTTCTCGGTTCTGCGGGCAAGCACGCCCTCTTGCCTTGGCCCCGAGAGCAAAGTCCCGAGCGAGCACTCGACTCAGTGCAATGCACCCGGAAGGACGCTCTCGCTCGCCTTTCAAGGAGCGATTCCTAACAGCAGAAGCAGCAGAGGCACAAACTGCACGACGAGAGGGGACAAGGTAGAACACGTCTCTGTCCTGGCACATTTGCGTGTGCGATACTTCCCTCCGGCTCTTCGGGCCTTGCGAAGCTCTGTGTACTGCGAGCGCTGCTACTCGCAGCTGAGAAGGACCGTGGAGCTAGCGGCGAATTCGGAGAGCTCTTCGCTGCACTGCGCCGCTCGCAAGCGGCTTCGTTCTTCGCCTTCTGCCGTCCGGCGAGAGCTGAACTCCAGCGGTCAGTTGCAGCTCTGCCCAACAGCGTGTTCTCGGTTCTGCGGGCAAGCACGCCCTCTTGCCTTGGCCCCGAGAGCAAAGTCCCGAGCGAGCACTCGACTCAGTGCAATGCACCCGGAAGGGCGCTCTCGCTCGCCTTTCAAGGAGCGATTCCTAACAGCAGAAGCAGCAGAGGCACAAACTGCACGACGAGAGGGGACAACGTAGAACACGTCTCTGTCCTGGCACATTTTCGTGTGCGATACTTCCCTCCGGCTCTTCGGGCCTTGCGAAGCTCTGTGTACTGCGAGCGCTGCTACTCGCAGCTGAGAAGGACCGTGGAGCTAGCGGCGAATTCGTAGAGCTCTTCGCTGCACTGCGCCGCTCGCAAGCGGCTTCGTTCTTCGCCTTCTGCCGTCCGGCGAGAGCTGAACTCCAGCGGTCAGTTGCAGCTCTGCCCAACAGCGTGTTCTCGGTTCTGCGGGCAAGCACGCCCTCTTGCCTTGGCCCCGAGAGCAAAGTCCCGAGCGAGCACTCGACTCAGTGCAATGCACCCGGAAGGACGCTCTCGCTCGCCTTTCAAGGAGCGATTCCTAACAGCAGAAGCAGCAGAGGCACAAACTGCACGACGAGAGGGGACAAGGTAGAACACGTCTCTGTCCTGGCACATTTGCGTGTGCGATACTTCCCTCCGGCTCTTCGGGCCTTGCGAAGCTCTGTGTACTGCGAGCGCTGCTACTCGCAGCTGAGAAGGACCGTGGAGCTAGCGGCGAATTCGGAGAGCTCTTCGCTGCACTGCGCCGCTCGCAAGCGCCTTCGTTCTTCGCCTTCTGCCGTCCGGCGAGAGCTGAACTCCAGCGGTCAGTTGCAGCTCTGCCCAACAGCGTGTTCTCGGTTCTGCGGGCAAGCACGCCCTCTTGCCTTGGCCCCGAGAGCAAAGTCCCGAGCGAGCACTCGACTCAGTGCAATGCACCCGGAAGGACGCTCTCGCTCGCCTTTCAAGGAGCGATTCCTAACAGCAGAAGCAGCAGAGGCACAAACTGCACGACGAGAGGGGACAAGGTAGAACACGTCTCTGTCCTGGCACATTTGCGTGTGCGATACTTCCCTCCGGCTCTTCGGGCCTTGCGAAGCTCTGTGTACTGCGAGCGCTGCTACTCGCAGCTGAGAAGGACCGTGGAGCTAGCGGCGAATTCGGAGAGCTCTTCGCTGCACTGCGCCGCTCGCAAGCGCCTTCGTTCTTCGCCTTCTGCCGTCCGGCGAGAGCTGAACTCCAGCGGTCAGTTGCAGCTCTGCCCAACAGCGTGTTCTCGGTTCTGCGGGCAAGCACGCCCTCTTGCCTTGGCCCCGAGAGCAAAGTCCCGAGCGAGCACTCGACTCAGTGCAATGCACCCGGAAGGACGCTCTCGCTCGCCTTTCAAGGAGCGATTCCTAACAGCAGAAGCAGCAGAGGCACAAACTGCACGACGAGAGGGGACAACGTAGAACACGTCTCTGTCCTGGCACATTTGCGTGTGCGATACTTCCCTCCGGCTCTTCGGGCCTTGCGAAGCTCTGTGTACTGCGAGCGCTGCTACTCGCAGCTGAGAAGGACCGTGGAGCTAGCGGCGAATTCGGAGAGCTCTTCGCTGCACTGCGCCGCTCGCAAGCGGCTTCGTTCTTCGCCTTCTGCCGTCCGGCGAGAGCTGAACTCCAGCGGTCAGTTGCAGCTCTGCCCAACAGCGTGTTCTCGGTTCTGCGGGCAAGCACGCCCTCTTGCCTTGGCCCCGAGAGCAAAGTCCCGAGCGAGCACTCGACTCAGTGCAATGCACCCGGAAGGACGCTCTCGCTCGCCTTTCAAGGAGCGATTCCTAACAGCAGAAGCAGCAGAGGCACAAACTGCACGACGAGAAGGGACAACGTAGAACACGTCTCTGTCCTGGCACATTTGCGTGTGCGATACTTCCCTCCGGCTCTTCGGGCCTTGCGAAGCTCTGTGTACTGCGAGCGCTGCTACTCGCAGCTGAGAAGGACCGTGGAGCTAGCGGCGAATTCGGAGAGCTCTTCGCTGCACTGCGCCGCTCGCAAGCGGCTTCGTTCTTCGCCTTCTGCCGTCCGGCGAGAGCTGAACTCCAGCGGTCAGTTGCAGCTCTGCCCAACAGCGTGTTCTCGGTTCTGCGGGCAAGCACGCCCTCTTGCCTTGGCCCCGAGAGCAAAGTCCCGAGCGAGCACTCGACTCAGTGCAATGCACCCGGAAGGACGCTCTCGCTCGCCTTTCAAGGAGCGATTCCTAACAGCAGAAGCAGCAGAGGCACAAACTGCACGACGAGAAGGGACAACGTAGAACACGTCTCTGTCCTGGCACATTTGCGTGTGCGATACTTCCCTCCGGCTCTTCGGGCCTTGCGAAGCTCTGTGTACTGCGAGCGCTGCTACTCGCAGCTGAGAAGGACCGTGGAGCTAGCGGCGAATTCGGAGAGCTCTTCGCTGCACTGCGCCGCTCGCAAGCGGCTTCGTTCTTCGCCTTCTGCCGTCCGGCGAGAGCTGAACTCCAGCGGTCAGTTGCAGCTCTGCCCAACAGCGTGTTCTCGGTTCTGCGGGCAAGCACGCCCTCTTGCCTTGGCCCCGAGAGCAAAGTCCCGAGCGAGCACTCGACTCAGTGCAATGCACCCGGAAGGGCGCTCTCGCTCGCCTTTCAAGGAGCGATTCCTAACAGCAGAAGCAGCAGAGGCACAAACTGCACGACGAGAGGGGACAACGTAGAACACGTCTCTGTCCTGGCACATTTTCGTGAGCGATACTTCCCTCCGGCTCTTCGGGCCTTGCGAAGCTCTGTGTACTGCGAGCGCTGCTACTCGCAGCTGAGAAGGACCGTGGAGCTAGCGGCGAATTCGTAGAGCTCTTCGCTGCACTGCGCCGCTCGCAAGCGGCTTCGTTCTTCGCCTTCTGCCGTCCGGCGAGAGCTGAACTCCAGCGGTCAGTTGCAGCTCTGCCCAACAGCGTGTTCTCGGTTCTGCGGGCAAGCACGCCCTCTTGCCTTGGCCCCGAGAGCAAAGTCCCGAGCGAGCACTCGACTCAGTGCAATGCACCCGGAAGGGCGCTCTCGCTCGCCTTTCAAGGAGCGATTCCTAACAGCAGAAGCAGCAGAGGCACAAACTGCACGACGAGAGGGGACAACGTAGAACACGTCTCTGTCCTGGCACATTTGCGTGTGCGATACTTCCCTCCGGCTCTTCGGGCCTTGCGAAGCTCTGTGTACTGCGAGCGCTGCTACTCGCAGCTGAGAAGGACCGTGGAGCTAGCGGCGAATTCGGAGAGCTCTTCGCTGCACTGCGCCGCTCGCAAGCGCCTTCGTTCTTCGCCTTCTGCCGTCCGGCGAGAGCTGAACTCCAGCGGTCAGTTGCAGCTCTGCCCAACAGCGTGTTCTCGGTTCTGCGGGCAAGCACGCCCTCTTGCCTTGGCCCCGAGAGCAAAGTCCCGAGCGAGCTCTCGACTCAGTGCAATGCACCCGGAAGGACGCTCTCGCTCGCCTTTCAAGGAGCGATTCCTAACAGCAGAAGCAGCAGAGGCACAAACTGCACGACGAGAGGGGACAACGTAGAACACGTCTCTGTCCTGGCACATTTTCGTGTGCGATACTTCCCTCCGGCTCTTCGGGCCTTGCGAAGCTCTGTGTACTGCGAGCGCTGCTACTCGCAGCTGAGAAGGACCGTGGAGCTAGCGGCGAATTCGGAGAGCTCTTCGCTGCACTGCGCCGCTCGCAAGCGCCTTCGTTCTTCGCCTTCTGCCGTCCGGCGAGAGCTGAACTCCAGCGGTCAGTTGCAGCTCTGCCCAACAGCGTGTTCTCGGTTCTGCGGGCAAGCACGCCCTCTTGCCTTGGCCCCGAGAGCAAAGTCCCGAGCGAGCTCTCGACTCAGTGCAATGCACCCGGAAGGACGCTCTCGCTCGCCTTTCAAGGAGCGATTCCTAACAGCAGAAGCAGCAGAGGCACAAACTGCACGACGAGAGGGGACAACGTAGAACACGTCTCTGTCCTGGCACATTTGCGTGTGCGATACTTCCCTCCGGCTCTTCGGGCCTTGCGAAGCTCTGTGTACTGCGAGAGCTGCTACTCGCAGCTGAGAAGGACCGTGGAGCTAGCGGCGAATTCGGAGAGCTCTTCGCTGCACTGCGCCGCTCGCAAGCGCCTTCGTTCTTCGCCTTCTGCCGTCCGGCGAGAGCTGAACTCCAGCGGTCAGTTGCAGCTCTGCCCAACAGCGTGTTCTCGGTTCTGCGGGCAAGCACGCCCTCTTGCCTTGGCCCCGAGAGCAAAGTCCCGAGCGAGCACTCGACTCAGTGCAATGCACCCGGAAGGACGCTCTCGCTCGCCTTTCAAGGAGCGATTCCTAACAGCAGAAGCAGCAGAGGCACAAACTGCACGACGAGAGGGGACAACGTAGAACACGTCTCTGTCCTGGCACATTTGCGTGTGCGATACTTCCCTCCGGCTCTTCGGGCCTTGCGAAGCTCTGTGTACTGCGAGCGCTGCTACTCGCAGCTGAGAAGGACCGTGGAGCTAGCGGCGAATTCGGAGAGCTCTTCGCTGCACTGCGCCGCTCGCAAGCGCCTTCGTTCTTCGCCTTCTGCCGTCCGGCGAAGGCTGAACTCCAGCGGTCAGTTGCAGCTCTGCCCAACAGCGTGTTCTCGGTTCTGCGGGCAAGCACGCCCTCTTGCCTTGGCCCCGAGAGCAAAGTCCCGAGCGAGCACTCGACTCAGTGCAATGCACCCGGAAGGACGCTCTCGCTCGCCTTTCAAGGAGCGATTCCTAACAGCAGAAGCAGCAGAGGCACAAACTGCACGACGAGAGGGGACAACGTAGAACACGTCTCTGTCCTGGCACATTTGCGTGTGCGATACTTCCCTCCGGGTCTTCGGGCCTTGCGAAGCTCTGTGTACTGCGAGCGCTGCTACTCGCAGCTGAGAAGGACCGTGGAGCTAGCGGCGAATTCGTAGAGCTCTTCGCTGCACTGCGCCGCTCGCAAGCGGCTTCGTTCTTCGCCTTCTGCCGTCCGGCGAGAGCTGAACTCCAGCGGTCAGTTGCAGCTCTGCCCAACAGCGTGTTCTCGGTTCTGCGGGCAAGCACGCCCTCTTGCCTTGGCCCCGAGAGCAAAGTCCCGAGCGAGCACTCGACTCAGTGCAATGCACCCGGAAGGACGCTCTCGCTCGCCTTTCAAGGAGCGATTCCTAACAGCAGAAGCAGCAGAGGCACAAACTGCACGACGAGAGGGGACAACGTAGAACACGTCTCTGTCCTGGCACATTTGCGTGAGCGATACTTCCCTCCGGGTCTTCGGGCCTTGCGAAGCTCTGTGTACTGCGAGCGCTGCTACTCGCAGCTGAGAAGGACCGTGGAGCTAGCGGCGAATTCGGAGAGCTCTTCGCTGCACTGCGCCGCTCGCAAGCGCCTTCGTTCTTCGCCTTCTGCCGTCCGGCGAGAGCTGAACTCCAGCGGTCAGTTGCAGCTCTGCCCAACAGCGTGTTCTCGGTTCTGCGGGCAAGCACGCCCTCTTGCCTTGGCCGCGAGAGCAAAGTCCCGAGCGAGCACTCGACTCAGTGCAATGCACCCGGAAGGACGCTCTCGCTCGCCTTTCAAGGAGCGATTCCTAACAGCAGAAGCAGCAGAGGCACAAACTGCACGACGAGAGGGGACAACGTAGAACACGTCTCTGTCCTGGCACATTTTCGTGAGCGATACTTCCCTCCGGGTCTTCGGGCCTTGCGAAGCTCTGTGTACTGCGAGCGCTGCTACTCGCAGCTGAGAAGGACCGTGGAGCTAGCGGCGAATTCGGAGAGCTCTTCGCTGCACTGCGCCGCTCGCAAGCGCCTTCGTTCTTCGCCTTCTGCCGTCCGGCGAGAGCTGAACTCCAGCGGTCAGTTGCAGCTCTGCCCAACAGCGTGTTCTCGGTTCTGCGGTCAAGCACGCCCTCTTGCCTTGGCCCCGAGAGCAAAGTCCCGAGCGAGCACTCGACTCAGTGCAATGCACCCGGAAGGACGCTCTCGCTCGCCTTTCAAGGAGCGATTCCTAACAGCAGAAGCAGCAGAGGCACAAACTGCACGACGAGAGGGGACAACGTAGAACACGTCTCTGTCCTGGCACATTTGCGTGTGCGATACTTCCCTCCGGCTCTTCGGGCCTTGCGAAGCTCTGTGTACTGCGAGCGCTGCTACTCGCAGCTGAGAAGGACCGTGGAGCTAGCGGCGAATTCGGAGAGCTCTTCGCTGCACTGCGCCGCTCGCAAGCGCCTTCGTTCTTCGCCTTCTGCCGTCCGGCGAGAGCTGAACTCCAGCGGTCAGTTGCAGCTCTGCCCAACAGCGTGTTCTCGGTTCTGCGGGCAAGCACGCCCTCTTGCCTTGGCCGCGAGAGCAAAGTCCCGAGCGAGCACTCGACTCAGTGCAATGCACAAGAAGGACGGTCTCGCTCGCCTTTCAAGGAGCGATTCCTAACAGCAGAAGCAGCAGAGGCACAAACTGCACGACGAGAGGGGACAACGTAGAACACGTCTCTGTCCTGGCACATTTGCGTGTGCGATACTTCCCTCCGGCTCTTCGGGCCTTGCGAAGCTCTGTGTACTGCGAGCGCTGCTACTCGCAGCTGAGAAGGACCGTGGAGCTAGCGGCGAATTCGGAGAGCTCTTCGCTGCACTGCGCCGCTCGCAAGCGCCTTCGTTCTTCGCCTTCTGCCGTCCGGCGAGAGCTGAACTCCAGCGGTCAGTTGCAGCTCTGCCCAACAGCGTGTTCTCGGTTCTGCGGGCAAGCACGCCCTCTTGCCTTGGCCGCGAGAGCAAAGTCCCGAGCGAGCACTCGACTCAGTGCAATGCACAAGAAGGACGGTCTCGCTCGCCTTTCAAGGAGCGATTCCTAACAGCAGAAGCAGCAGAGGCACAAACTGCACGACGAGAGGGGACAACGTAGAACACGTCTCTGTCCTGGCACATTTGCGTGTGCGATACTTCCCTCCGGCTCTTCGGGCCTTGCGAAGCTCTGTGTACTGCGAGCGCTGCTACTCGCAGCTGAGAAGGACCGTGGAGCTAGCGGCGAATTCGGAGAGCTCTTCGCTGCACTGCGCCGCTCGCAAGCGCCTTCGTTCTTCGCCTTCTGCCGTCCGGCGAAGGCTGAACTCCAGCGGTCCGTTGCAGCTCTGCCCAACAGCGTGTTCTCGGTTCTTCGGGCAAGCACGCCCTCTTGCCTTGGCCCCGAGAGCAAAGTCCCGAGCGAGCACTCGACTCAGTGCAATGCACCCGGAAGGACGCTCTCGCTCGCCTTTCAAGGAGCGATTCCTAACAGCAGAAGCAGCAGAGGCACAAACTGCACGACGAGAGGGGACAACGTAGAACACGTCTCTGTCCTGGCACATTTTCGTGTGCGATACTTCCCTCCGGCTCTTCGGGCCTTGCGAAGCTCTGTGTACTGCGAGCGCTGCTACTCGCAGCTGAGAAGGACCGTGGAGCTAGCGGCGAATTCGGAGAGCTCTTCGCTGCACTGCGCCGCTCGCAAGCGGCTTCGTTCTTCGCCTTCTGCCGTCCGGCGAGAGCTGAACTCCAGCGGTCAGTTGCAGCTCTGCCCAACAGCGTGTTCTCAGTTCTGCGGGCAAGCACGCCCTCTTGCCTTGGCCCCGAGAGCAAAGTCCCGAGCGAGCACTCGACTCAGTGCAATGCACCCGGAAGGACGCTCTCGCTCGCCTTTCAAGGAGCGATTCCTAACAGCAGAAGCAGCAGAGGCACAAACTGCACGACGAGAGGGGACAACGTAGAACACGTCTCTGTCCTGGCACATTTGCGTGTGCGATACTTCCCTCCGGCTCTTCGGGCCTTGCGAAGCTCTGTGTACTGCGAGCGCTGCTACTCGCAGCTGAGAAGGACCGTGGAGCTAGCGGCGAATTCGGAGAGCTCTTCGCTGCACTGCGCCGCTCGCAAGCGGCTTCGTTCTTCGCCTTCTGCCGTCCGGCGAGAGCTGAACTCCAGCGGTCAGTTGCAGCTCTGCCCAACAGCGTGTTCTCGGTTCTGCGGGCAAGCACGCCCTCTTGCCTTGGCCCCGAGAGCAAAGTCCCGAGCGAGCTCTCGACTCAGTGCAATGCACCCGGAAGGACGCTCTCGCTCGCCTTTCAAGGAGCGATTCCTAACAGCAGAAGCAGCAGAGGCACAAACTGCACGACGAGAAGGGACAACGTAGAACACGTCTCTGTCCTGGCACATTTTCGTGTGCGATACTTCCCTCCGGCTCTTCGGTTCTTGCGAAGCTCTGTGTACTGCGAGCGCTGCTACTCGCAGCTGAGAAGGACCGTGGAGCTAGCGGCGAATTCGGAGAGCTCTTCGCTGCACTGCGCCGCTCGCAAGCGCCTTCGTTCTTCGCCTTCTGCCGTCCGGCGAGAGCTGAACTCCAGCGGTCAGTTGCAGCTCTGCCCAACAGCGTGTTCTCGGTTCTGCGGGCAAGCACGCCCTCTTGCCTTGGCCCCGAGTGCAAAGTCCCGAGCGAGCACTCGACTCAGTGCAATGCACCCGGAAGGACGCTCTCGCTCGCCTTTCAAGGAGCGATTCCTAACAGCAGAAGCAGCAGAGGCACAAACTGCACGACGAGAAGGGACAACGTAGAACACGTCTCTGTCCTGGCACATTTTCGTGTGCGATACTTCCCTCCGGGTCTTCGGTCCTTGCGAAGCTCTGTGTACTGCGAGCGCTGCTACTCGCAGCTGAGAAGGACCGTGGAGCTAGCGGCGAATTCGGAGAGCTCTTCGCTGCACTGCGCCGCTCGCAAGCGGCTTCGTTCTTCGCCTTCTGCCGTCCGGCGAGAGCTGAACTCCAGCGGTCAGTTGCAGCTCTGCCCAACAGCGTGTTCTAAGTTCTGCGGGCAAGCACGCCCTCTTGCCTTGGCCCCGAGAGCAAAGTCCCGAGCGAGCTCTCGACTCAGTGCAATGCACCCGGAAGGACGCTCTCGCTCGTCTTTCAAGGAGCGATTCCTAACAGCAGAAGCAGCAGAGGCACAAACTGCACGACGAGAAGGGACAACGTAGAACACGTCTCTGTCTTGGCACATTTTCGTGTGCGATACTTCCCTCCGGGTCTTCGGTTCTTGCGAAGCTCTGTGTACTGCGAGCGCTGCTACTCGCAGCTGAGAAGGACCGTGGAGCTAGCGGCGAATTCGGAGAGCTCTTCGCTGCACTGCGCCGCTCGCAAGCGCCTTCGTTCTTCGCCTTCTGCCGTCCGGCGAGAGCTGAACTCCAGCGGTCAGTTGCAGCTCTGCCCAACAGCGTGTTCTCAGTTCTGCGGGCAAGCACGCCCTCTTGCCTTGGCCCCGAGTGCAAAGTCCCGAGCGAGCACTCGACTCAGTGCAATGCACCCGGAAGGACGCTCTCGCTCGTCTTTCAAGGAGCGATTCCTAACAGCAGAAGCAGCAGAGGCACAAACTGCACGACGAGAAGGGACAACGTAGAACACGTCTCTGTCCTGGCACATTTGCGTGTGCGATACTTCCCTCCGGGTCTTCGGTCCTTGCGAAGCTCTGTGTACTGCGAGCGCTGCTACTCGCAGCTGAGAAGGACCGTGGAGCTAGCGGCGAATTCGGAGAGCTCTTCGCTGCACTGCGCCGCTCGCAAGCGGCTTCGTTCTTCGCCTTCTGCCGTCCGGCGAGAGCTGAACTCCAGCGGTCAGTTGCAGCTCTGCCCAACAGCGTGTTCTCAGTTCTGCGGGCAAGCACGCCCTCTTGCCTTGGCCCCGAGTGCAAAGTCCCGAGCGAGCACTCGACTCAGTGCAATGCACCCGGAAGGACGCTCTCGCTCGCCTTTCAAGGAGCGATTCCTAACAGCAGAAGCAGCAGAGGCACAAACTGGACGACGAGAGGGGACAACGTAGAACACGTCTCTGTCCTGGCACATTTTCGTGTGCGATACTTCCCTCCGGGTCTTCGGGCCTTGCGAAGCTCTGTGTACTGCGAGCGCTGCTACTCGCAGCTGAGAAGGACCGTGGAGCTAGCGGCGAATTCGGAGAGCTCTTCGCTGCACTGCGCCGCTCGCAAGCGACTTCGTTCTTCGCCTTCTGCCGTCCGGCGAGAGCTGAACTCCAGCGGTCAGTTGCAGCTCTGCCCAACAGCGTGTTCTCGGTTCTGCGGGCAAGCACGCCCTCTTGCCTTGGCCCCGAGAGCAAAGTCCCGAGCGAGCACTCGACTCAGTGCAATGCACCCGGAAGGACGCTCTCGCTCGCCTTTCAAGGAGCGATTCCTAACAGCAGAAGCAGCAGAGGCACAAACTGCACGACGAGAGGGGACAACGTAGAACACGTCTCTGTCCTGGCACATTTTCGTGTGCGATACTTCCCTCCGGCTCTTCGGGCCTTGCGAAGCTCTGTGTACTGCGAGCGCTGCTACTCGCAGCTGAGAAGGACCGTGGAGCTAGCGGCGAATTCGGAGAGCTCTTCGCTGCACTGCGCCGCTCGCAAGCGGCTTCGTTCTTCGCCTTCTGCCGTCCGGCGAAGGCTGAACTCCAGCGGTCCGTTGCAGCTCTGCCCAATAGCGTGTTCTCGGTTCTTCGGGCAAGCACTCCCTCTTGCCTTGGCCCCGAGAGCAAAGTCCCGAGCGAGCACTCGACTCAGTGCAATGCACCCGGAAGGACGCTCTCGCTCGCCTTTCAAGGAGCGATTCCTAACAGCAGAAGCAGCAGAGGCACAAACTGCACGACGAGAGGGGACAACGTAGAACACGTCTCTGTCCTGGCACATTTTCGTGAGCGATACTTCCCTCCGGCTCTTCGGGCCTTGCGAAGCTCTGTGTACTGCGAGCGCTGCTACTCGCAGCCGAGAAGGACCGTGGAGCTAGCGGCGAATTCGTAGAGCTCTTCGCTGCACTGCGCCGCTCGCAAGCGGCTTCGTTCTTCGCCTTCTGCCGTCCGGCGAGAGCTGAACTCCAGCGGTCCGTTGCAGCTCTGCCCAACAGCGTGTTCTCGGTTCTGCGGGCAAGCACGCCCTCTTGCCTTGGCCCCGAGAGCAAAGTCCCGAGCGAGCACTCGACTCAGTGCAATGCACCCGGAAGGACGCTCTCGCTCGCCTTTCAAGGAGCGATTCCTAACAGCAGAAGCAGCAGAGGCACAAACTGCACGACGAGAGGGGACAACGTAGAACACGTCTCTGTCCTGGCACATTTGCGTGTGCGATACTTCCCTCCGGCTCTTCGGGCCTTGCGAAGCTCTGTGTACTGCGAGCGCTGCTACTCGCAGCTGAGAAGGACCGTGGAGCTAGCGGCGAATTCGGAGAGCTCTTCGCTGCACTGCGCCGCTCGCAAGCGCCTTCGTTCTTCGCCTTCTGCCGTCCGGCGAGAGCTGAACTCCAGCGGTCCGTTGCAGCTCTGCCCAACAGCGTGTTCTCGGTTCTGCGGGCAAGCACGCCCTCTTGCCTTGGCCCCGAGAGCAAAGTCCCGAGCGAGCACTCGACTCAGTGCAATGCACCCGGAAGGACGCTCTCGCTCGCCTTTCAAGGAGCGATTCCTAACAGCAGAAGCAGCAGAGGCACAAACTGCACGACGAGAGGGGACAACGTAGAACACGTCTCTGTCCTGGCACATTTGCGTGTGCGATACTTCCCTCCGGCTCTTCGGGCCTTGCGAAGCTCTGTGTACTGCGAGCGCTGCTACTCGCAGCTGAGAAGGACCGTGGAGCTAGCGGCGAATTCGGAGAGCTCTTCGCTGCACTGCGCCGCTCGCAAGCGCCTTCGTTCTTCGCCTTCTGCCGTCCGGCGAGAGCTGAACTCCAGCGGTCAGTTGCAGCTCTGCCCAACAGCGTGTTCTCGGTTCTGCGGGCAAGCACGCCCTCTTGCCTTGGCCGCGAGAGCAAAGTCCCGAGCGAGCACTCGACTCAGTGCAATGCACCCGGAAGGACGCTCTCGCTCGCCTTTCAAGGAGCGATTCCTAACAGCAGAAGCAGCAGAGGCACAAACTGCACGACGAGAGGGGACAACGTAGAACACGTCTCTGTCCTGGCACATTTTCGTGAGCGATACTTCCCTCCGGGTCTTCGGGCCTTGCGAAGCTCTGTGTACTGCGAGCGCTGCTACTCGCAGCCGAGAAGGACCGTGGAGCTAGCGGCGAATTCGTAGAGCTCTTCGCTGCACTGCGCCGCTCGCAAGCGGCTTCGTTCTTCGCCTTCTGCCGTCCGGCGAGAGCTGAACTCCAGCGGTCCGTTGCAGCTCTGCCCAACAGCGTGTTCTCGGTTCTGCGGGCAAGCACGCCCTCTTGCCTTGGCCCCGAGAGCAAAGTCCCGAGCGAGCACTCGACTCAGTGCAATGCACCCGGAAGGACGCTCTCGCTCGCCTTTCAAGGAGCGATTCCTAACAGCAGAAGCAGCAGAGGCACAAACTGCACGACGAGAGGGGACAACGTAGAACACGTCTCTGTCCTGGCACATTTGCGTGTGCGATACTTCCCTCCGGCTCTTCGGGCCTTGCGAAGCTCTGTGTACTGCGAGCGCTGCTACTCGCAGCTGAGAAGGACCGTGGAGCTAGCGGCGAATTCGGAGAGCTCTTCGCTGCACTGCGCCGCTCGCAAGCGCCTTCGTTCTTCGCCTTCTGCCGTCCGGCGAGAGCTGAACTCCAGCGGTCAGTTGCAGCTCTGCCCAACAGCGTGTTCTCGGTTCTGCGGGCAAGCACGCCCTCTTGCCTTGGCCCCGAGAGCAAAGTCCCGAGCGAGCACTCGACTCAGTGCAATGCACCCGGAAGGACGCTCTCGCTCGCCTTTCAAGGAGCGATTCCTAACAGCAGAAGCAGCAGAGGCACAAACTGCACGACGAGAGGGGACAACGTAGAACACGTCTCTGTCCTGGCACATTTGCGTGTGCGATACTTCCCTCCGGCTCTTCGGGCCTTGCGAAGCTCTGTGTACTGCGAGCGCTGCTACTCGCAGCTGAGAAGGACCGTGGAGCTAGCGGCGAATTCGGAGAGCTCTTCGCTGCACTGCGCCGCTCGCAAGCGCCTTCGTTCTTCGCCTTCTGCCGTCCGGCGAGAGCTGAACTCCAGCGGTCCGTTGCAGCTCTGCCCAACAGCGTGTTCTCGGTTCTGCGGGCAAGCACGCCCTCTTGCCTTGGCCCCGAGAGCAAAGTCCCGAGCGAGCACTCGACTCAGTGCAATGCACCCGGAAGGACGCTCTCGCTCGCCTTTCAAGGAGCGATTCCTAACAGCAGAAGCAGCAGAGGCACAAACTGCACGACGAGAGGGGACAACGTAGAACACGTCTCTGTCCTGGCACATTTGCGTGTGCGATACTTCCCTCCGGCTCTTCGGGCCTTGCGAAGCTCTGTGTACTGCGAGCGCTGCTACTCGCAGCTGAGAAGGACCGTGGAGCTAGCGGCGAATTCGGAGAGCTCTTCGCTGCACTGCGCCGCTCGCAAGCGCCTTCGTTCTTCGCCTTCTGCCGTCCGGCGAGAGCTGAACTCCAGCGGTCAGTTGCAGCTCTGCCCAACAGCGTGTTCTCGGTTCTGCGGGCAAGCACGCCCTCTTGCCTTGGCCCCGAGAGCAAAGTCCCGAGCGAGCACTCGACTCAGTGCAATGCACCCGGAAGGACGCTCTCGCTCGCCTTTCAAGGAGCGATTCCTAACAGCAGAAGCAGCAGAGGCACAAACTGCACGACGAGAGGGGACAATGTAGAACGCGTCTCTGTCCTGGCACATTTTCGTGAGCGATACTTCCCTCCGGCTCTTCGGGCCTTGCGAAGCTCTGTGTACTGCGAGCGCTGCTACTCGCAGCTGAGAAGGACCGTGGAGCTAGCGGCGAATTCGTAGAGCTCTTCGCTGCACTGCGCCGCTCGCAAGCGGCTTCGTTCTTCGCCTTCTGCCGTCCGGCGAGAGCTGAACTCCAGCGGTCAGTTGCAGCTCTGCCCAACAGCGTGTTCTCGGTTCTGCGGGCAAGCACGCCCTCTTGCCTTGGCCGCGAGAGCAAAGTCCCGAGCGAGCACTCGACTCAGTGCAATGCACCCGGAAGGACGCTCTCGCTCGCCTTTCAAGGAGCGATTCCTAACAGCAGAAGCAGCAGAGGCACAAACTGCACGACGAGAGGGGACAACGTAGAACACGTCTCTGTCCTGGCACATTTGCGTGTGCGATACTTCCCTCCGGCTCTTCGGGCCTTGCGAAGCTCTGTGTACTGCGAGCGCTGCTACTCGCAGCTGAGAAGGACCGTGGAGCTAGCGGCGAATTCGGAGAGCTCTTCGCTGCACTGCGCCGCTCGCAAGCGCCTTCGTTCTTCGCCTTCTGCCGTCCGGCGAGAGCTGAACTCCAGCGGTCAGTTGCAGCTCTGCCCAACAGCGTGTTCTCGGTTCTGCGGGCAAGCACGCCCTCTTGCCTTGGCCCCGAGAGCAAAGTCCCGAGCGAGCACTCGACTCAGTGCAATGCACCCGGAAGGACGCTCTCGCTCGCCTTTCAAGGAGCGATTCCTAACAGCAGAAGCAGCAGAGGCACAAACTGCACGACGAGAGGGGACAACGTAGAACACGTCTCTGTCCTGGCACATTTGCGTGTGCGATACTTCCCTCCGGCTCTTCGGGCCTTGCGAAGCTCTGTGTACTGCGAGCGCTGCTACTCGCAGCTGAGAAGGACCGTGGAGCTAGCGGCGAATTCGGAGAGCTCTTCGCTGCACTGCGCCGCTCGCAAGCGCCTTCGTTCTTCGCCTTCTGCCGTCCGGCGAGAGCTGAACTCCAGCGGTCCGTTGCAGCTCTGCCCAACAGCGTGTTCTCGGTTCTGCGGGCAAGCACGCCCTCTTGCCTTGGCCCCGAGAGCAAAGTCCCGAGCGAGCACTCGACTCAGTGCAATGCACCCGGAAGGACGCTCTCGCTCGCCTTTCAAGGAGCGATTCCTAACAGCAGAAGCAGCAGAGGCACAAACTGCACGACGAGAGGGGACAACGTAGAACACGTCTCTGTCCTGGCACATTTGCGTGTGCGATACTTCCCTCCGGCTCTTCGGGCCTTGCGAAGCTCTGTGTACTGCGAGCGCTGCTACTCGCAGCTGAGAAGGACCGTGGAGCTAGCGGCGAATTCGGAGAGCTCTTCGCTGCACTGCGCCGCTCGCAAGCGCCTTCGTTCTTCGCCTTCTGCCGTCCGGCGAGAGCTGAACTCCAGCGGTCAGTTGCAGCTCTGCCCAACAGCGTGTTCTCGGTTCTGCGGGCAAGCACGCCCTCTTGCCTTGGCCCCGAGAGCAAAGTCCCGAGCGAGCACTCGACTCAGTGCAATGCACCCGGAAGGACGCTCTCGCTCGCCTTTCAAGGAGCGATTCCTAACAGCAGAAGCAGCAGAGGCACAAACTGCACGACGAGAGGGGACAATGTAGAACGCGTCTCTGTCCTGGCACATTTTCGTGAGCGATACTTCCCTCCGGCTCTTCGGGCCTTGCGAAGCTCTGTGTACTGCGAGCGCTGCTACTCGCAGCTGAGAAGGACCGTGGAGCTAGCGGCGAATTCGTAGAGCTCTTCGCTGCACTGCGCCGCTCGCAAGCGGCTTCGTTCTTCGCCTTCTGCCGTCCGGCGAGAGCTGAACTCCAGCGGTCAGTTGCAGCTCTGCCCAACAGCGTGTTCTCGGTTCTGCGGGCAAGCACGCCCTCTTGCCTTGGCCGCGAGAGCAAAGTCCCGAGCGAGCACTCGACTCAGTGCAATGCACCCGGAAGGACGCTCTCGCTCGCCTTTCAAGGAGCGATTCCTAACAGCAGAAGCAGCAGAGGCACAAACTGCACGACGAGAGGGGACAACGTAGAACACGTCTCTGTCCTGGCACATTTGCGTGTGCGATACTTCCCTCCGGCTCTTCGGGCCTTGCGAAGCTCTGTGTACTGCGAGCGCTGCTACTCGCAGCTGAGAAGGACCGTGGAGCTAGCGGCGAATTCGTAGAGCTCTTCGCTGCACTGCGCCGCTCGCAAGCGGCTTCGTTCTTCGCCTTCTGCCGTCCGGCGAGAGCTGAACTCCAGCGGTCAGTTGCAGCTCTGCCCAACAGCGTGTTCTCGGTTCTGCGGGCAAGCACGCCCTCTTGCCTTGGCCCCGAGAGCAAAGTCCCGAGCGAGCACTCGACTCAGTGCAATGCACCCGGAAGGACGCTCTCGCTCGCCTTTCAAGGAGCGATTCCTAACAGCAGAAGCAGCAGAGGCACAAACTGCACGACGAGAGGGGACAACGTAGAACACGTCTCTGTCCTGGCACATTTGCGTGTGCGATACTTCCCTCCGGCTCTTCGGGCCTTGCGAAGCTCTGTGTACTGCGAGCGCTGCTACTCGCAGCTGAGAAGGACCGTGGAGCTAGCGGCGAATTCGGAGAGCTCTTCGCTGCACTGCGCCGCTCGCAAGCGCCTTCGTTCTTCGCCTTCTGCCGTCCGGCGAGAGCTGAACTCCAGCGGTCAGTTGCAGCTCTGCCCAACAGCGTGTTCTCGGTTCTGCGGGCAAGCACGCCCTCTTGCCTTGGCCCCGAGAGCAAAGTCCCGAGCGAGCACTCGACTCAGTGCAATGCACCCGGAAGGACGCTCTCGCTCGCCTTTCAAGGAGCGATTCCTAACAGCAGAAGCAGCAGAGGCACAAACTGCACGACGAGAGGGGACAACGTAGAACACGTCTCTGTCCTGGCACATTTTCGTGAGCGATACTTCCCTCCGGGTCTTCGGGCCTTGCGAAGCTCTGTGTACTGCGAGCGCTGCTACTCGCAGCTGAGAAGGACCGTGGAGCTAGCGGCGAATTCGTAGAGCTCTTCGCTGCACTGCGCCGCTCGCAAGCGGCTTCGTTCTTCGCCTTCTGCCGTCCGGCGAGAGCTGAACTCCAGCGGTCAGTTGCAGCTCTGCCCAACAGCGTGTTCTCGGTTCTGCGGGCAAGCACGCCCTCTTGCCTTGGCCCCGAGAGCAAAGTCCCGAGCGAGCACTCGACTCAGTGCAATGCACCCGGAAGGACGCTCTCGCTCGCCTTTCAAGGAGCGATTCCTAACAGCAGAAGCAGCAGAGGCACAAACTGCACGACGAGAGGGGACAACGTAGAACACGTCTCTGTCCTGGCACATTTTCGTGAGCGATACTTCCCTCCGGGTCTTCGGGCCTTGCGAAGCTCTGTGTACTGCGAGCGCTGCTACTCGCAGCTGAGAAGGACCGTGGAGCTAGCGGCGAATTCGGAGAGCTCTTCGCTGCACTGCGCCGCTCGCAAGCGGCTTCGTTCTTCGCCTTCTGCCGTCCGGCGAGAGCTGAACTCCAGCGGTCAGTTGCAGCTCTGCCCAACAGCGTGTTCTCGGTTCTGCGGGCAAGCACGCCCTCTTGCCTTGGCCCCGAGAGCAAAGTCCCGAGCGAGCACTCGACTCAGTGCAATGCACCCGGAAGGACGCTCTCGCTCGCCTTTCAAGGAGCGATTCCTAACAGCAGAAGCAGCAGAGGCACAAACTGCACGACGAGAGGGGACAACGTAGAACACGTCTCTGTCCTGGCACATTTGCGTGTGCGATACTTCCCTCCGGGTCTTCGGGCCTTGCGAAGCTCTGTGTACTGCGAGCGCTGCTACTCGCAGCTGAGAAGGACCGTGGAGCTAGCGGCGAATTCGGAGAGCTCTTCGCTGCACTGCGCCGCTCGCAAGCGCCTTCGTTCTTCGCCTTCTGCCGTCCGGCGAGAGCTGAACTCCAGCGGTCAGTTGCAGCTCTGCCCAACAGCGTGTTCTCGGTTCTGCGGGCAAGCACGCCCTCTTGCCTTGGCCGCGAGAGCAAAGTCCCGAGCGAGCACTCGACTCAGTGCAATGCACCCGGAAGGACGCTCTCGCTCGCCTTTCAAGGAGCGATTCCTAACAGCAGAAGCAGCAGAGGCACAAACTGCACGACGAGAGGGGACAACGTAGAACACGTCTCTGTCCTGGCACATTTGCGTGTGCGATACTTCCCTCCGGCTCTTCGGGCCTTGCGAAGCTCTGTGTACTGCGAGAGCAGCTACTCGCAGCTGAGAAGGACCGTGGAGCTAGCGGCGAATTCGGAGAGCTCTTCGCTGCACTGCGCCGCTCGCAAGCGCCTTCGTTCTTCGCCTTCTGCCGTCCGGCGAGAGCTGAACTCCAGCGGTCAGTTGCAGCTCTGCCCAACAGCGTGTTCTCGGTTCTGCGGGCAAGCACGCCCTCTTGCCTTGGCCGCGAGAGCAAAGTCCCGAGCGAGCACTCGACTCAGTGCAATGCACCCGGAAGGACGCTCTCGCTCGCCTTTCAAGGAGCGATTCCTAACAGCAGAAGCAGCAGAGGCACAAACTGCACGACGAGAAGGGACAACGTAGAACACGTCTCTGTCCTGGCACATTTTCGTGAGCGATACTTCCCTCCGGCTCTTCGGGCCTTACGAAGCTCTGTGTACTGCGAGCGCTGCTACTCGCAGCTGAGAAGGACCGTGGAGCTAGCGGCGAATTCGGAGAGCTCTTCGCTGCACTGCGCCGCTCGCAAGCGGCTTCGTTCTTCGCCTTCTGCCGTCCGGCGAGAGCTGAACTCCAGCGGTCAGTTGCAGCTCTGCCCAACAGCGTGTTCTCAGTTCTGCGGGCAAGCACGCCCTCTTGCCTTGGCCCCGAGTGCAAAGTCCCGAGCGAGCACTCGACTCAGTGCAATGCACCCGGAAGGACGCTCTCGCTCGCCTTTCAAGGAGCGATTCCTAACAGCAGAAGCAGCAGAGGCACAAACTGCACGACGAGAAGGGACAACGTAGAACACGTCTCTGTCCTGGCACATTTGCGTGCGCGATACTTCCCTCCGGCTCTTCGGGCCTTGCGAAGCTCTGTGTACTGCGAGCGCTGCTACTCGCAGCTGAGAAGGACCGTGGAGCTAGCGGCGAATTCGGAGAGCTCTTCGCTGCACTGCGCCGCTCGCAAGCGGCTTCGTTCTTCGCCTTCTGCCGTCCGGCGAGAGCTGAACTCCAGCGGTCAGTTGCAGCTCTGCCCAACAGCGTGTTCTCGGTTCTGCGGGCAAGCACGCCCTCTTGCCTTGGCCGCGAGAGCAAAGTCCCGAGCGAGCACTCGACTCAGTGCAATGCACCCGGAAGGACGCTCTCGCTCGCCTTTCAAGGAGCGATTCCTAACAGCAGAAGCAGCAGAGGCACAAACTGCACGACGAGAGGGGACAACGTAGAACACGTCTCTGTCCTGGCACATTTTCGTGTGCGATACTTCCCTCCGGCTCTTCGGGCCTTGCGAAGCTCTGTGTACTGCGAGCGCTGCTACTCGCAGCTGAGAAGGACCGTGGAGCTAGCGGCGAATTCGGAGAGCTCTTCGCTGCACTGCGCCGCTCGCAAGCGGCTTCGTTCTTCGCCTTCTGCCGTCCGGCGAGAGCTGAACTCCAGCGGTCCGTTGCAGCTCTGCCCAACAGCGTGTTCTCGGTTCTGCGGGCAAGCACGCCCTCTTGCCTTGGCCCCGAGAGCAAAGTCCCGAGCGAGCACTCGACTCAGTGCAATGCACCCGGAAGGACGCTCTCGCTCGCCTTTCAAGGAGCGATTCCTAACAGCAGAAGCAGCAGAGGCACAAACTGCACGACGAGAGGGGACAACGTAGAACACGTCTCTGTCCTGGCACATTTGCGTGTGCGATACTTCCCTCCGGCTCTTCGGGCCTTGCGAAGCTCTGTGTACTGCGAGCGCTGCTACTCGCAGCTGAGAAGGACCGTGGAGCTAGCGGCGAATTCGGAGAGCTCTTCGCTGCACTGCGCCGCTCGCAAGCGGCTTCGTTCTTCGCCTTCTGCCGTCCGGCGAGAGCTGAACTCCAGCGGTCAGTTGCAGCTCTGCCCAACAGCGTGTTCTCGGTTCTGCGGGCAAGCACGCCCTCTTGCCTTGGCCGCGAGAGCAAAGTCCCGAGCGAGCACTCGACTCAGTGCAATGCACCCGGAAGGACGCTCTCGCTCGCCTTTCAAGGAGCGATTCCTAACAGCAGAAGCAGCAGAGGCACAAACTGCACGACGAGAGGGGACAACGTAGAACACGTCTCTGTCCTGGCACATTTTCGTGAGCGATACTTCCCTCCGGGTCTTCGGGCCTTGCGAAGCTCTGTGTACTGCGAGCGCTGCTACTCGCAGCTGAGAAGGACCGTGGAGCTAGCGGCGAATTCGTAGAGCTCTTCGCTGCACTGCGCCGCTCGCAAGCGGCTTCGTTCTTCGCCTTCTGCCGTCCGGCGAGAGCTGAACTCCAGCGGTCAGTTGCAGCTCTGCCCAACAGCGTGTTCTCGGTTCTGCGGGCAAGCACGCCCTCTTGCCTTGGCCCCGAGAGCAAAGTCCCGAGCGAGCACTCGACTCAGTGCAATGCACCCGGAAGGACGCTCTCGCTCGCCTTTCAAGGAGCGATTCCTAACAGCAGAAGCAGCAGAGGCACAAACTGCACGACGAGAGGGGACAACGTAGAACACGTCTCTGTCCTGGCACATTTTCGTGAGCGATACTTCCCTCCGGCTCTTCGGGCCTTGCGAAGCTCTGTGTACTGCGAGCGCTGCTACTCGCAGCTGAGAAGGACCGTGGAGCTAGCGGCGAATTCGGAGAGCTCTTCGCTGCACTGCGCCGCTCGCAAGCGGCTTCGTTCTTCGCCTTCTGCCGTCCGGCGAGAGCTGAACTCCAGCGGTCAGTTGCAGCTCTGCCCAACAGCGTGTTCTCGGTTCTGCGGGCAAGCACGCCCTCTTGCCTTGGACCCGAGAGCAAAGTCCCGAGCGAGCACTCGACTCAGTGCAATGCACCCGGAAGGACGCTCTCGCTCGCCTTTCAAGGAGCGATTCCTAACAGCAGAAGCAGCAGAGGCACAAACTGCACGACGAGAGGGGACAACGTAGAACACGTCTCTGTCCTGGCACATTTGCGTGTGCGATACTTCCCTCCGGCTCTTCGGGCCTTGCGAAGCTCTGTGTACTGCGAGCGCTGCTACTCGCAGCTGAGAAGGACCGTGGAGCTAGCGGCGAATTCGGAGAGCTCTTCGCTGCACTGCGCCGCTCGCAAGCGGCTTCGTTCTTCGCCTTCTGCCGTCCGGCGAGAGCTGAACTCCAGCGGTCAGTTGCAGCTCTGCCCAACAGCGTGTTCTCGGTTCTGCGGGCAAGCACGCCCTCTTGCCTTGGCCCCGAGAGCAAAGTCCCGAGCGAGCACTCGACTCAGTGCAATGCACCCGGAAGGACGCTCTCGCTCGCCTTTCAAGGAGCGATTCCTAACAGCAGAAGCAGCAGAGGCACAAACTGCACGACGAGAAGGGACAACGTAGAACACGTCTCTGTCCTGGCACATTTGCGTGTGCGATACTTCCCTCCGGCTCTTCGGGCCTTGCGAAGCTCTGTGTACTGCGAGCGCTGCTACTCGCAGCTGAGAAGGACCGTGGAGCTAGCGGCGAATTCGGAGAGCTCTTCGCTGCACTGCGCCGCTCGCAAGCGGCTTCGTTCTTCGCCTTCTGCCGTCCGGCGAGAGCTGAACTCCAGCGGTCAGTTGCAGCTCTGCCCAACAGCGTGTTCTCGGTTCTGCGGGCAAGCACGCCCTCTTGCCTTGGCCCCGAGAGCAAAGTCCCGAGCGAGCACTCGACTCAGTGCAATGCACCCGGAAGGACGCTCTCGCTCGCCTTTCAAGGAGCGATTCCTAACAGCAGAAGCAGCAGAGGCACAAACTGCACGACGAGAGGGGACAACGTAGAACACGTCTCTGTCCTGGCACATTTGCGTGTGCGATACTTCCCTCCGGCTCTTCGGGCCTTGCGAAGCTCTGTGTACTGCGAGCGCTGCTACTCGCAGCTGAGAAGGACCGTGGAGCTAGCGGCGAATTCGGAGAGCTCTTCGCTGCACTGCGCCGCTCGCAAGCGGCTTCGTTCTTCGCCTTCTGCCGTCCGGCGAGAGCTGAACTCCAGCGGTCAGTTGCAGCTCTGCCCAACAGCGTGTTCTCGGTTCTGCGGGCAAGCACGCCCTCTTGCCTTGGACCCGAGAGCAAAGTCCCGAGCGAGCACTCGACTCAGTGCAATGCACCCGGAAGGACGCTCTCGCTCGCCTTTCAAGGAGCGATTCCTAACAGCAGAAGCAGCAGAGGCACAAACTGCACGACGAGAGGGGACAACGTAGAACACGTCTCTGTCCTGGCACATTTGCGTGTGCGATACTTCCCTCCGGCTCTTCGGGCCTTGCGAAGCTCTGTGTACTGCGAGCGCTGCTACTCGCAGCTGAGAAGGACCGTGGAGCTAGCGGCGAATTCGGAGAGCTCTTCGCTGCACTGCGCCGCTCGCAAGCGCCTTCGTTCTTCGCCTTCTGCCGTCCGGCGAGAGCTGAACTCCAGCGGTCAGTTGCAGCTCTGCCCAACAGCGTGTTCTCGGTTCTGCGGGCAAGCACGCCCTCTTGCCTTGGACCCGAGAGCAAAGTCCCGAGCGAGCACTCGACTCAGTGCAATGCACCCGGAAGGACGCTCTCGCTCGCCTTTCAAGGAGCGATTCCTAACAGCAGAAGCAGCAGAGGCACAAACTGCACGACGAGAGGGGACAACGTAGAACACGTCTCTGTCCTGGCACATTTGCGTGTGCGATACTTCCCTCCGGCTCTTCGGGCCTTGCGAAGCTCTGTGTACTGCGAGCGCTGCTACTCGCAGCTGAGAAGGACCGTGGAGCTAGCGGCGAATTCGGAGAGCTCTTCGCTGCACTGCGCCGCTCGCAAGCGGCTTCGTTCTTCGCCTTCTGCCGTCCGGCGAGAGCTGAACTCCAGCGGTCAGTTGCAGCTCTGCCCAACAGCGTGTTCTCGGTTCTGCGGGCAAGCACGCCCTCTTGCCTTGGCCCCGAGAGCAAAGTCCCGAGCGAGCACTCGACTCAGTGCAATGCACCCGGAAGGACGCTCTCGCTCGCCTTTCAAGGAGCGATTCCTAACAGCAGAAGCAGCAGAGGCACAAACTGCACGACGAGAAGGGACAACGTAGAACACGTCTCTGTCCTGGCACATTTGCGTGTGCGATACTTCCCTCCGGGTCTTCGGGCCTTGCGAAGCTCTGTGTACTGCGAGCGCTGCTACTCGCAGCTGAGAAGGACCGTGGAGCTAGCGGCGAATTCGGAGAGCTCTTCGCTGCACTGCGCCGCTCGCAAGCGGCTTCGTTCTTCGCCTTCTGCCGTCCGGCGAGAGCTGAACTCCAGCGGTCAGTTGCAGCTCTGCCCAACAGCGTGTTCTCGGTTCTGCGGGCAAGCACGCCCTCTTGCCTTGGCCCCGAGAGCAAAGTCCCGAGCGAGCACTCGACTCAGTGCAATGCACCCGGAAGGGCGCTCTCGCTCGCCTTTCAAGGAGCGATTCCTAACAGCAGAAGCAGCAGAGGCACAAACTGCACGACGAGAAGGGACAACGTAGAACACGTCTCTGTCCTGGCACATTTGCGTGTGCGATACTTCCCTCCGGCTCTTCGGGCCTTGCGAAGCTCTGTGTACTGCGAGCGCTGCTACTCGCAGCTGAGAAGGACCGTGGAGCTAGCGGCGAATTCGGAGAGCTCTTCGCTGCACTGCGCCGCTCGCAAGCGGCTTCGTTCTTCGCCTTCTGCCGTCCGGCGAGAGCTGAACTCCAGCGGTCAGTTGCAGCTCTGCCCAACAGCGTGTTCTCGGTTCTGCGGGCAAGCACGCCCTCTTGCCTTGGCCCCGAGAGCAAAGTCCCGAGCGAGCACTCGACTCAGTGCAATGCACCCGGAAGGGCGCTCTCGCTCGCCTTTCAAGGAGCGATTCCTAACAGCAGAAGCAGCAGAGGCACAAACTGCACGACGAGAGGGGACAACGTAGAACACGTCTCTGTCCTGGCACATTTTCGTGAGCGATACTTCCCTCCGGGTCTTCGGGCCTTGCGAAGCTCTGTGTACTGCGAGCGCTGCTACTCGCAGCTGAGAAGGACCGTGGAGCTAGCGGCGAATTCGTAGAGCTCTTCGCTGCACTGCGCCGCTCGCAAGCGGCTTCGTTCTTCGCCTTCTGCCGTCCGGCGAGAGCTGAACTCCAGCGGTCAGTTGCAGCTCTGCCCAACAGCGTGTTCTCGGTTCTGCGGGCAAGCACGCCCTCTTGCCTTGGCCCCGAGAGCAAAGTCCCGAGCGAGCACTCGACTCAGTGCAATGCACCCGGAAGGACGCTCTCGCTCGCCTTTCAAGGAGCGATTCCTAACAGCAGAAGCAGCAGAGGCACAAACTGCACGACGAGAAGGGACAACGTAGAACACGTCTCTGTCCTGGCACATTTGCGTGTGCGATACTTCCCTCCGGCTCTTCGGGCCTTGCGAAGCTCTGTGTACTGCGAGCGCTGCTACTCGCAGCTGAGAAGGACCGTGGAGCTAGCGGCGAATTCGGAGAGCTCTTCGCTGCACTGCGCCGCTCGCAAGCGGCTTCGTTCTTCGCCTTCTGCCGTCCGGCGAGAGCTGAACTCCAGCGGTCAGTTGCAGCTCTGCCCAACAGCGTGTTCTCGGTTCTGCGGGCAAGCACGCCCTCTTGCCTTGGCCCCGAGAGCAAAGTCCCGAGCGAGCACTCGACTCAGTGCAATGCACCCGGAAGGACGCTCTCGCTCGCCTTTCAAGGAGCGATTCCTAACAGCAGAAGCAGCAGAGGCACAAACTGCACGACGAGAGGGGACAAGGTAGAACACGTCTCTGTCCTGGCACATTTGCGTGTGCGATACTTCCCTCCGGCTCTTCGGGCCTTGCGAAGCTCTGTGTACTGCGAGCGCTGCTACTCGCAGCTGAGAAGGACCGTGGAGCTAGCGGCGAATTCGGAGAGCTCTTCGCTGCACTGCGCCGCTCGCAAGCGGCTTCGTTCTTCGCCTTCTGCCGTCCGGCGAGAGCTGAACTCCAGCGGTCAGTTGCAGCTCTGCCCAACAGCGTGTTCTCGGTTCTGCGGGCAAGCACGCCCTCTTGCCTTGGCCCCGAGAGCAAAGTCCCGAGCGAGCACTCGACTCAGTGCAATGCACCCGGAAGGACGCTCTCGCTCGCCTTTCAAGGAGCGATTCCTAACAGCAGAAGCAGCAGAGGCACAAACTGCACGACGAGAGGGGACAACGTAGAACACGTCTCTGTCCTGGCACATTTGCGTGTGCGATACTTCCCTCCGGCTCTTCGGGCCTTGCGAAGCTCTGTGTACTGCGAGCGCTGCTACTCGCAGCTGAGAAGGACCGTGGAGCTAGCGGCGAATTCGGAGAGCTCTTCGCTGCACTGCGCCGCTCGCAAGCGGCTTCGTTCTTCGCCTTCTGCCGTCCGGCGAGAGCTGAACTCCAGCGGTCAGTTGCAGCTCTGCCCAACAGCGTGTTCTCGGTTCTGCGGGCAAGCACGCCCTCTTGCCTTGGCCCCGAGAGCAAAGTCCCGAGCGAGCACTCGACTCAGTGCAATGCACCCGGAAGGACGCTCTCGCTCGCCTTTCAAGGAGCGATTCCTAACAGCAGAAGCAGCAGAGGCACAAACTGCACGACGAGAAGGGACAACGTAGAACACGTCTCTGTCCTGGCACATTTGCGTGTGCGATACTTCCCTCCGGCTCTTCGGGCCTTGCGAAGCTCTGTGTACTGCGAGCGCTGCTACTCGCAGCTGAGAAGGACCGTGGAGCTAGCGGCGAATTCGGAGAGCTCTTCGCTGCACTGCGCCGCTCGCAAGCGGCTTCGTTCTTCGCCTTCTGCCGTCCGGCGAGAGCTGAACTCCAGCGGTCAGTTGCAGCTCTGCCCAACAGCGTGTTCTCGGTTCTGCGGGCAAGCACGCCCTCTTGCCTTGGCCCCGAGAGCAAAGTCCCGAGCGAGCACTCGACTCAGTGCAATGCACCCGGAAGGACGCTCTCGCTCGCCTTTCAAGGAGCGATTCCTAACAGCAGAAGCAGCAGAGGCACAAACTGCACGACGAGAGGGGACAACGTAGAACACGTCTCTGTCCTGGCACATTTGCGTGTGCGATACTTCCCTCCGGCTCTTCGGGCCTTGCGAAGCTCTGTGTACTGCGAGCGCTGCTACTCGCAGCTGAGAAGGACCGTGGAGCTAGCGGCGAATTCGGAGAGCTCTTCGCTGCACTGCGCCGCTCGCAAGCGGCTTCGTTCTTCGCCTTCTGCCGTCCGGCGAGAGCTGAACTCCAGCGGTCAGTTGCAGCTCTGCCCAACAGCGTGTTCTCGGTTCTGCGGGCAAGCACGCCCTCTTGCCTTGGCCCCGAGAGCAAAGTCCCGAGCGAGCACTCGACTCAGTGCAATGCACCCGGAAGGGCGCTCTCGCTCGCCTTTCAAGGAGCGATTCCTAACAGCAGAAGCAGCAGAGGCACAAACTGCACGACGAGAGGGGACAACGTAGAACACGTCTCTGTCCTGGCACATTTTCGTGAGCGATACTTCCCTCCGGGTCTTCGGGCCTTGCGAAGCTCTGTGTACTGCGAGCGCTGCTACTCGCAGCTGAGAAGGACCGTGGAGCTAGCGGCGAATTCGTAGAGCTCTTCGCTGCACTGCGCCGCTCGCAAGCGGCTTCGTTCTTCGCCTTCTGCCGTCCGGCGAGAGCTGAACTCCAGCGGTCAGTTGCAGCTCTGCCCAACAGCGTGTTCTCGGTTCTGCGGGCAAGCACGCCCTCTTGCCTTGGCCCCGAGAGCAAAGTCCCGAGCGAGCACTCGACTCAGTGCAATGCACCCGGAAGGACGCTCTCGCTCGCCTTTCAAGGAGCGATTCCTAACAGCAGAAGCAGCAGAGGCACAAACTGCACGACGAGAGGGGACAAGGTAGAACACGTCTCTGTCCTGGCACATTTGCGTGTGCGATACTTCCCTCCGGCTCTTCGGGCCTTGCGAAGCTCTGTGTACTGCGAGCGCTGCTACTCGCAGCTGAGAAGGACCGTGGAGCTAGCGGCGAATTCGGAGAGCTCTTCGCTGCACTGCGCCGCTCGCAAGCGGCTTCGTTCTTCGCCTTCTGCCGTCCGGCGAGAGCTGAACTCCAGCGGTCAGTTGCAGCTCTGCCCAACAGCGTGTTCTCGGTTCTGCGGGCAAGCACGCCCTCTTGCCTTGGCCCCGAGAGCAAAGTCCCGAGCGAGCACTCGACTCAGTGCAATGCACCCGGAAGGACGCTCTCGCTCGCCTTTCAAGGAGCGATTCCTAACAGCAGAAGCAGCAGAGGCACAAACTGCACGACGAGAGGGGACAAGGTAGAACACGTCTCTGTCCTGGCACATTTGCGTGTGCGATACTTCCCTCCGGCTCTTCGGGCCTTGCGAAGCTCTGTGTACTGCGAGCGCTGCTACTCGCAGCTGAGAAGGACCGTGGAGCTAGCGGCGAATTCGGAGAGCTCTTCGCTGCACTGCGCCGCTCGCAAGCGGCTTCGTTCTTCGCCTTCTGCCGTCCGGCGAGAGCTGAACTCCAGCGGTCAGTTGCAGCTCTGCCCAACAGCGTGTTCTCGGTTCTGCGGGCAAGCACGCCCTCTTGCCTTGGACCCGAGAGCAAAGTCCCGAGCGAGCACTCGACTCAGTGCAATGCACCCGGAAGGACGCTCTCGCTCGCCTTTCAAGGAGCGATTCCTAACAGCAGAAGCAGCAGAGGCACAAACTGCACGACGAGAGGGGACAACGTAGAACACGTCTCTGTCCTGGCACATTTGCGTGTGCGATACTTCCCTCCGGCTCTTCGGGCCTTGCGAAGCTCTGTGTACTGCGAGCGCTGCTACTCGCAGCTGAGAAGGACCGTGGAGCTAGCGGCGAATTCGGAGAGCTCTTCGCTGCACTGCGCCGCTCGCAAGCGCCTTCGTTCTTCGCCTTCTGCCGTCCGGCGAGAGCTGAACTCCAGCGGTCAGTTGCAGCTCTGCCCAACAGCGTGTTCTCGGTTCTGCGGGCAAGCACGCCCTCTTGCCTTGGCCCCGAGAGCAAAGTCCCGAGCGAGCACTCGACTCAGTGCAATGCACCCGGAAGGACGCTCTCGCTCGCCTTTCAAGGAGCGATTCCTAACAGCAGAAGCAGCAGAGGCACAAACTGCACGACGAGAGGGGACAACGTAGAACACGTCTCTGTCCTGGCACATTTGCGTGTGCGATACTTCCCTCCGGCTCTTCGGGCCTTGCGAAGCTCTGTGTACTGCGAGCGCTGCTACTCGCAGCTGAGAAGGACCGTGGAGCTAGCGGCGAATTCGGAGAGCTCTTCGCTGCACTGCGCCGCTCGCAAGCGGCTTCGTTCTTCGCCTTCTGCCGTCCGGCGAGAGCTGAACTCCAGCGGTCAGTTGCAGCTCTGCCCAACAGCGTGTTCTCGGTTCTGCGGGCAAGCACGCCCTCTTGCCTTGGCCCCGAGAGCAAAGTCCCGAGCGAGCACTCGACTCAGTGCAATGCACCCGGAAGGACGCTCTCGCTCGCCTTTCAAGGAGCGATTCCTAACAGCAGAAGCAGCAGAGGCACAAACTGCACGACGAGAGGGGACAACGTAGAACACGTCTCTGTCCTGGCACATTTTCGTGTGCGATACTTCCCTCCGGCTCTTCGGGCCTTGCGAAGCTCTGTGTACTGCGAGCGCTGCTACTCGCAGCTGAGAAGGACCGTGGAGCTAGCGGCGAATTCGGAGAGCTCTTCGCTGCACTGCGCCGCTCGCAAGCGGCTTCGTTCTTCGCCTTCTGCCGTCCGGCGAGAGCTGAACTCCAGCGGTCAGTTGCAGCTCTGCCCAACAGCGTGTTCTCGGTTCTGCGGGCAAGCACGCCCTCTTGCCTTGGCCCCGAGAGCAAAGTCCCGAGCGAGCACTCGACTCAGTGCAATGCACCCGGAAGGACGCTCTCGCTCGCCTTTCAAGGAGCGATTCCTAACAGCAGAAGCAGCAGAGGCACAAACTGCACGACGAGAGGGGACAAGGTAGAACACGTCTCTGTCCTGGCACATTTGCGTGTGCGATACTTCCCTCCGGCTCTTCGGGCCTTGCGAAGCTCTGTGTACTGCGAGCGCTGCTACTCGCAGCTGAGAAGGACCGTGGAGCTAGCGGCGAATTCGGAGAGCTCTTCGCTGCACTGCGCCGCTCGCAAGCGGCTTCGTTCTTCGCCTTCTGCCGTCCGGCGAGAGCTGAACTCCAGCGGTCAGTTGCAGCTCTGCCCAACAGCGTGTTCTCGGTTCTGCGGGCAAGCACGCCCTCTTGCCTTGGCCCCGAGAGCAAAGTCCCGAGCGAGCACTCGACTCAGTGCAATGCACCCGGAAGGACGCTCTCGCTCGCCTTTCAAGGAGCG
The DNA here is from genome assembly GCF_052056855.1 of Sturnus vulgaris. Lineage (NCBI taxonomy): Eukaryota > Metazoa > Chordata > Aves > Passeriformes > Sturnidae > Sturnus > Sturnus vulgaris. The sequence goes on from NW_028276403.1 coordinate 209,215, forward strand.
ATTCCTAACAGCAGAAGCAGCAGAGGCACAAACTGCACGACGAGAGGGGACAAGGTAGAACACGTCTCTGTCCTGGCACATTTGCGTGTGCGATACTTCCCTCCGGCTCTTCGGGCCTTGCGAAGCTCTGTGTACTGCGAGCGCTGCTACTCGCAGCTGAGAAGGACCGTGGAGCTAGCGGCGAATTCGGAGAGCTCTTCGCTGCACTGCGCCGCTCGCAAGCGGCTTCGTTCTTCGCCTTCTGCCGTCCGGCGAGAGCTGAACTCTAGCGGTCAGTTGCAGCTCTGCCCAACAGCGTGTTCTCGGTTCTGCGGGCAAGCACGCCCTCTTGCCTTGGCCCCGAGAGCAAAGTCCCGAGCGAGCACTCGACTCAGTGCAATGCACCCGGAAGGACGCTCTCGCTCGCCTTTCAAGGAGCGATTCCTAACAGCAGAAGCAGCAGAGGCACAAACTGCACGACGAGAGGGGACAACGTAGAACACGTCTCTGTCCTGGCACATTTGCGTGTGCGATACTTCCCTCCGGCTCTTCGGGCCTTGCGAAGCTCTGTGTACTGCGAGCGCTGCTACTCGCAGCTGAGAAGGACCGTGGAGCAAGCGGCGAATTCGGAGAGCTCTTCGCTGCACTGCGCCGCTCGCAAGCGGCTTCGTTCTTCGCCTTCTGCCGTCCGGCGAGAGCTGAACTCCAGCGGTCAGTTGCAGCTCTGCCCAACAGCGTGTTCTCGGTTCTGCGGGCAAGCACGCCCTCTTGCCTTGGACCCGAGAGCAAAGTCCCGAGCGAGCACTCGACTCAGTGCAATGCACCCGGAAGGACGCTCTCGCTCGCCTTTCAAGGAGCGATTCCTAACAGCAGAAGCAGCAGAGGCACAAACTGCACGACGAGAGGGGACAACGTAGAACACGTCTCTGTCCTGGCACATTTGCGTGTGCGATACTTCCCTCCGGCTCTTCGGGCCTTGCGAAGCTCTGTGTACTGCGAGCGCTGCTACTCGCAGCTGAGAAGGACCGTGGAGCTAGCGGCGAATTCGGAGAGCTCTTCGCTGCACTGCGCCGCTCGCAAGCGCCTTCGTTCTTCGCCTTCTGCCGTCCGGCGAGAGCTGAACTCCAGCGGTCAGTTGCAGCTCTGCCCAACAGCGTGTTCTCGGTTCTGCGGGCAAGCACGCCCTCTTGCCTTGGCCCCGAGAGCAAAGTCCCGAGCGAGCACTCGACTCAGTGCAATGCACCCGGAAGGACGCTCTCGCTCGCCTTTCAAGGAGCGATTCCTAACAGCAGAAGCAGCAGAGGCACAAACTGCACGACGAGAGGGGACAAGGTAGAACACGTCTCTGTCCTGGCACATTTGCGTGTGCGATACTTCCCTCCGGCTCTTCGGGCCTTGCGAAGCTCTGTGTACTGCGAGCGCTGCTACTCGCAGCTGAGAAGGACCGTGGAGCTAGCGGCGAATTCGGAGAGCTCTTCGCTGCACTGCGCCGCTCGCAAGCGGCTTCGTTCTTCGCCTTCTGCCGTCCGGCGAGAGCTGAACTCCAGCGGTCAGTTGCAGCTCTGCCCAACAGCGTGTTCTCGGTTCTGCGGGCAAGCACGCCCTCTTGCCTTGGCCCCGAGAGCAAAGTCCCGAGCGAGCACTCGACTCAGTGCAATGCACCCGGAAGGGCGCTCTCGCTCGCCTTTCAAGGAGCGATTCCTAACAGCAGAAGCAGCAGAGGCACAAACTGCACGACGAGAGGGGACAACGTAGAACACGTCTCTGTCCTGGCACATTTTCGTGTGCGATACTTCCCTCCGGCTCTTCGGGCCTTGCGAAGCTCTGTGTACTGCGAGCGCTGCTACTCGCAGCTGAGAAGGACCGTGGAGCTAGCGGCGAATTCGTAGAGCTCTTCGCTGCACTGCGCCGCTCGCAAGCGGCTTCGTTCTTCGCCTTCTGCCGTCCGGCGAGAGCTGAACTCCAGCGGTCAGTTGCAGCTCTGCCCAACAGCGTGTTCTCGGTTCTGCGGGCAAGCACGCCCTCTTGCCTTGGCCCCGAGAGCAAAGTCCCGAGCGAGCACTCGACTCAGTGCAATGCACCCGGAAGGACGCTCTCGCTCGCCTTTCAAGGAGCGATTCCTAACAGCAGAAGCAGCAGAGGCACAAACTGCACGACGAGAGGGGACAAGGTAGAACACGTCTCTGTCCTGGCACATTTGCGTGTGCGATACTTCCCTCCGGCTCTTCGGGCCTTGCGAAGCTCTGTGTACTGCGAGCGCTGCTACTCGCAGCTGAGAAGGACCGTGGAGCTAGCGGCGAATTCGGAGAGCTCTTCGCTGCACTGCGCCGCTCGCAAGCGCCTTCGTTCTTCGCCTTCTGCCGTCCGGCGAGAGCTGAACTCCAGCGGTCAGTTGCAGCTCTGCCCAACAGCGTGTTCTCGGTTCTGCGGGCAAGCACGCCCTCTTGCCTTGGCCCCGAGAGCAAAGTCCCGAGCGAGCACTCGACTCAGTGCAATGCACCCGGAAGGACGCTCTCGCTCGCCTTTCAAGGAGCGATTCCTAACAGCAGAAGCAGCAGAGGCACAAACTGCACGACGAGAGGGGACAAGGTAGAACACGTCTCTGTCCTGGCACATTTGCGTGTGCGATACTTCCCTCCGGCTCTTCGGGCCTTGCGAAGCTCTGTGTACTGCGAGCGCTGCTACTCGCAGCTGAGAAGGACCGTGGAGCTAGCGGCGAATTCGGAGAGCTCTTCGCTGCACTGCGCCGCTCGCAAGCGCCTTCGTTCTTCGCCTTCTGCCGTCCGGCGAGAGCTGAACTCCAGCGGTCAGTTGCAGCTCTGCCCAACAGCGTGTTCTCGGTTCTGCGGGCAAGCACGCCCTCTTGCCTTGGCCCCGAGAGCAAAGTCCCGAGCGAGCACTCGACTCAGTGCAATGCACCCGGAAGGACGCTCTCGCTCGCCTTTCAAGGAGCGATTCCTAACAGCAGAAGCAGCAGAGGCACAAACTGCACGACGAGAGGGGACAACGTAGAACACGTCTCTGTCCTGGCACATTTGCGTGTGCGATACTTCCCTCCGGCTCTTCGGGCCTTGCGAAGCTCTGTGTACTGCGAGCGCTGCTACTCGCAGCTGAGAAGGACCGTGGAGCTAGCGGCGAATTCGGAGAGCTCTTCGCTGCACTGCGCCGCTCGCAAGCGGCTTCGTTCTTCGCCTTCTGCCGTCCGGCGAGAGCTGAACTCCAGCGGTCAGTTGCAGCTCTGCCCAACAGCGTGTTCTCGGTTCTGCGGGCAAGCACGCCCTCTTGCCTTGGCCCCGAGAGCAAAGTCCCGAGCGAGCACTCGACTCAGTGCAATGCACCCGGAAGGACGCTCTCGCTCGCCTTTCAAGGAGCGATTCCTAACAGCAGAAGCAGCAGAGGCACAAACTGCACGACGAGAAGGGACAACGTAGAACACGTCTCTGTCCTGGCACATTTGCGTGTGCGATACTTCCCTCCGGCTCTTCGGGCCTTGCGAAGCTCTGTGTACTGCGAGCGCTGCTACTCGCAGCTGAGAAGGACCGTGGAGCTAGCGGCGAATTCGGAGAGCTCTTCGCTGCACTGCGCCGCTCGCAAGCGGCTTCGTTCTTCGCCTTCTGCCGTCCGGCGAGAGCTGAACTCCAGCGGTCAGTTGCAGCTCTGCCCAACAGCGTGTTCTCGGTTCTGCGGGCAAGCACGCCCTCTTGCCTTGGCCCCGAGAGCAAAGTCCCGAGCGAGCACTCGACTCAGTGCAATGCACCCGGAAGGACGCTCTCGCTCGCCTTTCAAGGAGCGATTCCTAACAGCAGAAGCAGCAGAGGCACAAACTGCACGACGAGAAGGGACAACGTAGAACACGTCTCTGTCCTGGCACATTTGCGTGTGCGATACTTCCCTCCGGCTCTTCGGGCCTTGCGAAGCTCTGTGTACTGCGAGCGCTGCTACTCGCAGCTGAGAAGGACCGTGGAGCTAGCGGCGAATTCGGAGAGCTCTTCGCTGCACTGCGCCGCTCGCAAGCGGCTTCGTTCTTCGCCTTCTGCCGTCCGGCGAGAGCTGAACTCCAGCGGTCAGTTGCAGCTCTGCCCAACAGCGTGTTCTCGGTTCTGCGGGCAAGCACGCCCTCTTGCCTTGGCCCCGAGAGCAAAGTCCCGAGCGAGCACTCGACTCAGTGCAATGCACCCGGAAGGGCGCTCTCGCTCGCCTTTCAAGGAGCGATTCCTAACAGCAGAAGCAGCAGAGGCACAAACTGCACGACGAGAGGGGACAACGTAGAACACGTCTCTGTCCTGGCACATTTTCGTGAGCGATACTTCCCTCCGGCTCTTCGGGCCTTGCGAAGCTCTGTGTACTGCGAGCGCTGCTACTCGCAGCTGAGAAGGACCGTGGAGCTAGCGGCGAATTCGTAGAGCTCTTCGCTGCACTGCGCCGCTCGCAAGCGGCTTCGTTCTTCGCCTTCTGCCGTCCGGCGAGAGCTGAACTCCAGCGGTCAGTTGCAGCTCTGCCCAACAGCGTGTTCTCGGTTCTGCGGGCAAGCACGCCCTCTTGCCTTGGCCCCGAGAGCAAAGTCCCGAGCGAGCACTCGACTCAGTGCAATGCACCCGGAAGGGCGCTCTCGCTCGCCTTTCAAGGAGCGATTCCTAACAGCAGAAGCAGCAGAGGCACAAACTGCACGACGAGAGGGGACAACGTAGAACACGTCTCTGTCCTGGCACATTTGCGTGTGCGATACTTCCCTCCGGCTCTTCGGGCCTTGCGAAGCTCTGTGTACTGCGAGCGCTGCTACTCGCAGCTGAGAAGGACCGTGGAGCTAGCGGCGAATTCGGAGAGCTCTTCGCTGCACTGCGCCGCTCGCAAGCGCCTTCGTTCTTCGCCTTCTGCCGTCCGGCGAGAGCTGAACTCCAGCGGTCAGTTGCAGCTCTGCCCAACAGCGTGTTCTCGGTTCTGCGGGCAAGCACGCCCTCTTGCCTTGGCCCCGAGAGCAAAGTCCCGAGCGAGCTCTCGACTCAGTGCAATGCACCCGGAAGGACGCTCTCGCTCGCCTTTCAAGGAGCGATTCCTAACAGCAGAAGCAGCAGAGGCACAAACTGCACGACGAGAGGGGACAACGTAGAACACGTCTCTGTCCTGGCACATTTTCGTGTGCGATACTTCCCTCCGGCTCTTCGGGCCTTGCGAAGCTCTGTGTACTGCGAGCGCTGCTACTCGCAGCTGAGAAGGACCGTGGAGCTAGCGGCGAATTCGGAGAGCTCTTCGCTGCACTGCGCCGCTCGCAAGCGCCTTCGTTCTTCGCCTTCTGCCGTCCGGCGAGAGCTGAACTCCAGCGGTCAGTTGCAGCTCTGCCCAACAGCGTGTTCTCGGTTCTGCGGGCAAGCACGCCCTCTTGCCTTGGCCCCGAGAGCAAAGTCCCGAGCGAGCTCTCGACTCAGTGCAATGCACCCGGAAGGACGCTCTCGCTCGCCTTTCAAGGAGCGATTCCTAACAGCAGAAGCAGCAGAGGCACAAACTGCACGACGAGAAGGGACAACGTAGAACACGTCTCTGTCCTGGCACATTTTCGTGTGCGATACTTCCCTCCGGGTCTTCGGTTCTTGCGAAGCTCTGTGTACTGCGAGCGCTGCTACTCGCAGCTGAGAAGGACCGTGGAGCTAGCGGCGAATTCGGAGAGCTCTTCGCTGCACTGCGCCGCTCGCAAGCGCCTTCGTTCTTCGCCTTCTGCCGTCCGGCGAGAGCTGAACTCCAGCGGTCAGTTGCAGCTCTGCCCAACAGCGTGTTCTCGGTTCTGCGGGCAAGCACGCCCTCTTGCCTTGGCCCCGAGAGCAAAGTCCCGAGCGAGCACTCGACTCAGTGCAATGCACCCGGAAGGACGCTCTCGCTCGCCTTTCAAGGAGCGATTCCTAACAGCAGAAGCAGCAGAGGCACAAACTGCACGACGAGAGGGGACAACGTAGAACACGTCTCTGTCCTGGCACATTTGCGTGTGCGATACTTCCCTCCGGCTCTTCGGGCCTTGCGAAGCTCTGTGTACTGCGAGCGCTGCTACTCGCAGCTGAGAAGGACCGTGGAGCTAGCGGCGAATTCGGAGAGCTCTTCGCTGCACTGCGCCGCTCGCAAGCGCCTTCGTTCTTCGCCTTCTGCCGTCCGGCGAGAGCTGAACTCCAGCGGTCAGTTGCAGCTCTGCCCAACAGCGTGTTCTCGGTTCTGCGGGCAAGCACGCCCTCTTGCCTTGGCCCCGAGAGCAAAGTCCCGAGCGAGCACTCGACTCAGTGCAATGCACCCGGAAGGGCGCTCTCGCTCGCCTTTCAAGGAGCGATTCCTAACAGCAGAAGCAGCAGAGGCACAAACTGCACGACGAGAGGGGACAACGTAGAACACGTCTCTGTCCTGGCACATTTTCGTGAGCGATACTTCCCTCCGGCTCTTCGGGCCTTGCGAAGCTCTGTGTACTGCGAGCGCTGCTACTCGCAGCTGAGAAGGACCGTGGAGCTAGCGGCGAATTCGTAGAGCTCTTCGCTGCACTGCGCCGCTCGCAAGCGGCTTCGTTCTTCGCCTTCTGCCGTCCGGCGAGAGCTGAACTCCAGCGGTCAGTTGCAGCTCTGCCCAACAGCGTGTTCTCGGTTCTGCGGGCAAGCACGCCCTCTTGCCTTGGCCCCGAGAGCAAAGTCCCGAGCGAGCACTCGACTCAGTGCAATGCACCCGGAAGGGCGCTCTCGCTCGCCTTTCAAGGAGCGATTCCTAACAGCAGAAGCAGCAGAGGCACAAACTGCACGACGAGAGGGGACAACGTAGAACACGTCTCTGTCCTGGCACATTTGCGTGTGCGATACTTCCCTCCGGCTCTTCGGGCCTTGCGAAGCTCTGTGTACTGCGAGCGCTGCTACTCGCAGCTGAGAAGGACCGTGGAGCTAGCGGCGAATTCGGAGAGCTCTTCGCTGCACTGCGCCGCTCGCAAGCGCCTTCGTTCTTCGCCTTCTGCCGTCCGGCGAGAGCTGAACTCCAGCGGTCAGTTGCAGCTCTGCCCAACAGCGTGTTCTCGGTTCTGCGGGCAAGCACGCCCTCTTGCCTTGGCCCCGAGAGCAAAGTCCCGAGCGAGCTCTCGACTCAGTGCAATGCACCCGGAAGGACGCTCTCGCTCGCCTTTCAAGGAGCGATTCCTAACAGCAGAAGCAGCAGAGGCACAAACTGCACGACGAGAGGGGACAACGTAGAACACGTCTCTGTCCTGGCACATTTTCGTGTGCGATACTTCCCTCCGGCTCTTCGGGCCTTGCGAAGCTCTGTGTACTGCGAGCGCTGCTACTCGCAGCTGAGAAGGACCGTGGAGCTAGCGGCGAATTCGGAGAGCTCTTCGCTGCACTGCGCCGCTCGCAAGCGCCTTCGTTCTTCGCCTTCTGCCGTCCGGCGAGAGCTGAACTCCAGCGGTCAGTTGCAGCTCTGCCCAACAGCGTGTTCTCGGTTCTGCGGGCAAGCACGCCCTCTTGCCTTGGCCCCGAGAGCAAAGTCCCGAGCGAGCTCTCGACTCAGTGCAATGCACCCGGAAGGACGCTCTCGCTCGCCTTTCAAGGAGCGATTCCTAACAGCAGAAGCAGCAGAGGCACAAACTGCACGACGAGAAGGGACAACGTAGAACACGTCTCTGTCCTGGCACATTTTCGTGTGCGATACTTCCCTCCGGGTCTTCGGTTCTTGCGAAGCTCTGTGTACTGCGAGCGCTGCTACTCGCAGCTGAGAAGGACCGTGGAGCTAGCGGCGAATTCGGAGAGCTCTTCGCTGCACTGCGCCGCTCGCAAGCGCCTTCGTTCTTCGCCTTCTGCCGTCCGGCGAGAGCTGAACTCCAGCGGTCAGTTGCAGCTCTGCCCAACAGCGTGTTCTCGGTTCTGCGGGCAAGCACGCCCTCTTGCCTTGGCCCCGAGAGCAAAGTCCCGAGCGAGCACTCGACTCAGTGCAATGCACCCGGAAGGACGCTCTCGCTCGCCTTTCAAGGAGCGATTCCTAACAGCAGAAGCAGCAGAGGCACAAACTGCACGACGAGAGGGGACAACGTAGAACACGTCTCTGTCCTGGCACATTTGCGTGTGCGATACTTCCCTCCGGCTCTTCGGGCCTTGCGAAGCTCTGTGTACTGCGAGAGCTGCTACTCGCAGCTGAGAAGGACCGTGGAGCTAGCGGCGAATTCGGAGAGCTCTTCGCTGCACTGCGCCGCTCGCAAGCGCCTTCGTTCTTCGCCTTCTGCCGTCCGGCGAGAGCTGAACTCCAGCGGTCAGTTGCAGCTCTGCCCAACAGCGTGTTCTCGGTTCTGCGGGCAAGCACGCCCTCTTGCCTTGGCCCCGAGAGCAAAGTCCCGAGCGAGCACTCGACTCAGTGCAATGCACCCGGAAGGACGCTCTCGCTCGCCTTTCAAGGAGCGATTCCTAACAGCAGAAGCAGCAGAGGCACAAACTGCACGACGAGAGGGGACAACGTAGAACACGTCTCTGTCCTGGCACATTTGCGTGTGCGATACTTCCCTCCGGCTCTTCGGGCCTTGCGAAGCTCTGTGTACTGCGAGCGCTGCTACTCGCAGCTGAGAAGGACCGTGGAGCTAGCGGCGAATTCGGAGAGCTCTTCGCTGCACTGCGCCGCTCGCAAGCGCCTTCGTTCTTCGCCTTCTGCCGTCCGGCGAAGGCTGAACTCCAGCGGTCAGTTGCAGCTCTGCCCAACAGCGTGTTCTCGGTTCTGCGGGCAAGCACGCCCTCTTGCCTTGGCCCCGAGAGCAAAGTCCCGAGCGAGCACTCGACTCAGTGCAATGCACCCGGAAGGACGCTCTCGCTCGCCTTTCAAGGAGCGATTCCTAACAGCAGAAGCAGCAGAGGCACAAACTGCACGACGAGAGGGGACAACGTAGAACACGTCTCTGTCCTGGCACATTTGCGTGTGCGATACTTCCCTCCGGGTCTTCGGGCCTTGCGAAGCTCTGTGTACTGCGAGCGCTGCTACTCGCAGCTGAGAAGGACCGTGGAGCTAGCGGCGAATTCGTAGAGCTCTTCGCTGCACTGCGCCGCTCGCAAGCGGCTTCGTTCTTCGCCTTCTGCCGTCCGGCGAGAGCTGAACTCCAGCGGTCAGTTGCAGCTCTGCCCAACAGCGTGTTCTCGGTTCTGCGGGCAAGCACGCCCTCTTGCCTTGGCCCCGAGAGCAAAGTCCCGAGCGAGCACTCGACTCAGTGCAATGCACCCGGAAGGACGCTCTCGCTCGCCTTTCAAGGAGCGATTCCTAACAGCAGAAGCAGCAGAGGCACAAACTGCACGACGAGAGGGGACAACGTAGAACACGTCTCTGTCCTGGCACATTTGCGTGAGCGATACTTCCCTCCGGGTCTTCGGGCCTTGCGAAGCTCTGTGTACTGCGAGCGCTGCTACTCGCAGCTGAGAAGGACCGTGGAGCTAGCGGCGAATTCGGAGAGCTCTTCGCTGCACTGCGCCGCTCGCAAGCGCCTTCGTTCTTCGCCTTCTGCCGTCCGGCGAGAGCTGAACTCCAGCGGTCAGTTGCAGCTCTGCCCAACAGCGTGTTCTCGGTTCTGCGGGCAAGCACGCCCTCTTGCCTTGGCCGCGAGAGCAAAGTCCCGAGCGAGCACTCGACTCAGTGCAATGCACCCGGAAGGACGCTCTCGCTCGCCTTTCAAGGAGCGATTCCTAACAGCAGAAGCAGCAGAGGCACAAACTGCACGACGAGAGGGGACAACGTAGAACACGTCTCTGTCCTGGCACATTTTCGTGAGCGATACTTCCCTCCGGGTCTTCGGGCCTTGCGAAGCTCTGTGTACTGCGAGCGCTGCTACTCGCAGCTGAGAAGGACCGTGGAGCTAGCGGCGAATTCGGAGAGCTCTTCGCTGCACTGCGCCGCTCGCAAGCGCCTTCGTTCTTCGCCTTCTGCCGTCCGGCGAGAGCTGAACTCCAGCGGTCAGTTGCAGCTCTGCCCAACAGCGTGTTCTCGGTTCTGCGGTCAAGCACGCCCTCTTGCCTTGGCCCCGAGAGCAAAGTCCCGAGCGAGCACTCGACTCAGTGCAATGCACCCGGAAGGACGCTCTCGCTCGCCTTTCAAGGAGCGATTCCTAACAGCAGAAGCAGCAGAGGCACAAACTGCACGACGAGAGGGGACAACGTAGAACACGTCTCTGTCCTGGCACATTTGCGTGTGCGATACTTCCCTCCGGCTCTTCGGGCCTTGCGAAGCTCTGTGTACTGCGAGCGCTGCTACTCGCAGCTGAGAAGGACCGTGGAGCTAGCGGCGAATTCGGAGAGCTCTTCGCTGCACTGCGCCGCTCGCAAGCGCCTTCGTTCTTCGCCTTCTGCCGTCCGGCGAGAGCTGAACTCCAGCGGTCAGTTGCAGCTCTGCCCAACAGCGTGTTCTCGGTTCTGCGGGCAAGCACGCCCTCTTGCCTTGGCCGCGAGAGCAAAGTCCCGAGCGAGCACTCGACTCAGTGCAATGCACAAGAAGGACGGTCTCGCTCGCCTTTCAAGGAGCGATTCCTAACAGCAGAAGCAGCAGAGGCACAAACTGCACGACGAGAGGGGACAACGTAGAACACGTCTCTGTCCTGGCACATTTGCGTGTGCGATACTTCCCTCCGGCTCTTCGGGCCTTGCGAAGCTCTGTGTACTGCGAGCGCTGCTACTCGCAGCTGAGAAGGACCGTGGAGCTAGCGGCGAATTCGGAGAGCTCTTCGCTGCACTGCGCCGCTCGCAAGCGCCTTCGTTCTTCGCCTTCTGCCGTCCGGCGAGAGCTGAACTCCAGCGGTCAGTTGCAGCTCTGCCCAACAGCGTGTTCTCGGTTCTGCGGGCAAGCACGCCCTCTTGCCTTGGCCGCGAGAGCAAAGTCCCGAGCGAGCACTCGACTCAGTGCAATGCACAAGAAGGACGGTCTCGCTCGCCTTTCAAGGAGCGATTCCTAACAGCAGAAGCAGCAGAGGCACAAACTGCACGACGAGAGGGGACAACGTAGAACACGTCTCTGTCCTGGCACATTTGCGTGTGCGATACTTCCCTCCGGCTCTTCGGGCCTTGCGAAGCTCTGTGTACTGCGAGCGCTGCTACTCGCAGCTGAGAAGGACCGTGGAGCTAGCGGCGAATTCGGAGAGCTCTTCGCTGCACTGCGCCGCTCGCAAGCGCCTTCGTTCTTCGCCTTCTGCCGTCCGGCGAAGGCTGAACTCCAGCGGTCCGTTGCAGCTCTGCCCAACAGCGTGTTCTCGGTTCTTCGGGCAAGCACGCCCTCTTGCCTTGGCCCCGAGAGCAAAGTCCCGAGCGAGCACTCGACTCAGTGCAATGCACCCGGAAGGACGCTCTCGCTCGCCTTTCAAGGAGCGATTCCTAACAGCAGAAGCAGCAGAGGCACAAACTGCACGACGAGAGGGGACAACGTAGAACACGTCTCTGTCCTGGCACATTTTCGTGTGCGATACTTCCCTCCGGCTCTTCGGGCCTTGCGAAGCTCTGTGTACTGCGAGCGCTGCTACTCGCAGCTGAGAAGGACCGTGGAGCTAGCGGCGAATTCGGAGAGCTCTTCGCTGCACTGCGCCGCTCGCAAGCGGCTTCGTTCTTCGCCTTCTGCCGTCCGGCGAGAGCTGAACTCCAGCGGTCAGTTGCAGCTCTGCCCAACAGCGTGTTCTCAGTTCTGCGGGCAAGCACGCCCTCTTGCCTTGGCCCCGAGAGCAAAGTCCCGAGCGAGCACTCGACTCAGTGCAATGCACCCGGAAGGACGCTCTCGCTCGCCTTTCAAGGAGCGATTCCTAACAGCAGAAGCAGCAGAGGCACAAACTGCACGACGAGAGGGGACAACGTAGAACACGTCTCTGTCCTGGCACATTTGCGTGTGCGATACTTCCCTCCGGCTCTTCGGGCCTTGCGAAGCTCTGTGTACTGCGAGCGCTGCTACTCGCAGCTGAGAAGGACCGTGGAGCTAGCGGCGAATTCGGAGAGCTCTTCGCTGCACTGCGCCGCTCGCAAGCGGCTTCGTTCTTCGCCTTCTGCCGTCCGGCGAGAGCTGAACTCCAGCGGTCAGTTGCAGCTCTGCCCAACAGCGTGTTCTCGGTTCTGCGGGCAAGCACGCCCTCTTGCCTTGGCCCCGAGAGCAAAGTCCCGAGCGAGCTCTCGACTCAGTGCAATGCACCCGGAAGGACGCTCTCGCTCGCCTTTCAAGGAGCGATTCCTAACAGCAGAAGCAGCAGAGGCACAAACTGCACGACGAGAAGGGACAACGTAGAACACGTCTCTGTCCTGGCACATTTTCGTGTGCGATACTTCCCTCCGGCTCTTCGGTTCTTGCGAAGCTCTGTGTACTGCGAGCGCTGCTACTCGCAGCTGAGAAGGACCGTGGAGCTAGCGGCGAATTCGGAGAGCTCTTCGCTGCACTGCGCCGCTCGCAAGCGCCTTCGTTCTTCGCCTTCTGCCGTCCGGCGAGAGCTGAACTCCAGCGGTCAGTTGCAGCTCTGCCCAACAGCGTGTTCTCGGTTCTGCGGGCAAGCACGCCCTCTTGCCTTGGCCCCGAGTGCAAAGTCCCGAGCGAGCACTCGACTCAGTGCAATGCACCCGGAAGGACGCTCTCGCTCGCCTTTCAAGGAGCGATTCCTAACAGCAGAAGCAGCAGAGGCACAAACTGCACGACGAGAAGGGACAACGTAGAACACGTCTCTGTCCTGGCACATTTTCGTGTGCGATACTTCCCTCCGGGTCTTCGGTCCTTGCGAAGCTCTGTGTACTGCGAGCGCTGCTACTCGCAGCTGAGAAGGACCGTGGAGCTAGCGGCGAATTCGGAGAGCTCTTCGCTGCACTGCGCCGCTCGCAAGCGGCTTCGTTCTTCGCCTTCTGCCGTCCGGCGAGAGCTGAACTCCAGCGGTCAGTTGCAGCTCTGCCCAACAGCGTGTTCTAAGTTCTGCGGGCAAGCACGCCCTCTTGCCTTGGCCCCGAGAGCAAAGTCCCGAGCGAGCTCTCGACTCAGTGCAATGCACCCGGAAGGACGCTCTCGCTCGTCTTTCAAGGAGCGATTCCTAACAGCAGAAGCAGCAGAGGCACAAACTGCACGACGAGAAGGGACAACGTAGAACACGTCTCTGTCTTGGCACATTTTCGTGTGCGATACTTCCCTCCGGGTCTTCGGTTCTTGCGAAGCTCTGTGTACTGCGAGCGCTGCTACTCGCAGCTGAGAAGGACCGTGGAGCTAGCGGCGAATTCGGAGAGCTCTTCGCTGCACTGCGCCGCTCGCAAGCGCCTTCGTTCTTCGCCTTCTGCCGTCCGGCGAGAGCTGAACTCCAGCGGTCAGTTGCAGCTCTGCCCAACAGCGTGTTCTCAGTTCTGCGGGCAAGCACGCCCTCTTGCCTTGGCCCCGAGTGCAAAGTCCCGAGCGAGCACTCGACTCAGTGCAATGCACCCGGAAGGACGCTCTCGCTCGTCTTTCAAGGAGCGATTCCTAACAGCAGAAGCAGCAGAGGCACAAACTGCACGACGAGAAGGGACAACGTAGAACACGTCTCTGTCCTGGCACATTTGCGTGTGCGATACTTCCCTCCGGGTCTTCGGTCCTTGCGAAGCTCTGTGTACTGCGAGCGCTGCTACTCGCAGCTGAGAAGGACCGTGGAGCTAGCGGCGAATTCGGAGAGCTCTTCGCTGCACTGCGCCGCTCGCAAGCGGCTTCGTTCTTCGCCTTCTGCCGTCCGGCGAGAGCTGAACTCCAGCGGTCAGTTGCAGCTCTGCCCAACAGCGTGTTCTCAGTTCTGCGGGCAAGCACGCCCTCTTGCCTTGGCCCCGAGTGCAAAGTCCCGAGCGAGCACTCGACTCAGTGCAATGCACCCGGAAGGACGCTCTCGCTCGCCTTTCAAGGAGCGATTCCTAACAGCAGAAGCAGCAGAGGCACAAACTGGACGACGAGAGGGGACAACGTAGAACACGTCTCTGTCCTGGCACATTTTCGTGTGCGATACTTCCCTCCGGGTCTTCGGGCCTTGCGAAGCTCTGTGTACTGCGAGCGCTGCTACTCGCAGCTGAGAAGGACCGTGGAGCTAGCGGCGAATTCGGAGAGCTCTTCGCTGCACTGCGCCGCTCGCAAGCGACTTCGTTCTTCGCCTTCTGCCGTCCGGCGAGAGCTGAACTCCAGCGGTCAGTTGCAGCTCTGCCCAACAGCGTGTTCTCGGTTCTGCGGGCAAGCACGCCCTCTTGCCTTGGCCCCGAGAGCAAAGTCCCGAGCGAGCACTCGACTCAGTGCAATGCACCCGGAAGGACGCTCTCGCTCGCCTTTCAAGGAGCGATTCCTAACAGCAGAAGCAGCAGAGGCACAAACTGCACGACGAGAGGGGACAACGTAGAACACGTCTCTGTCCTGGCACATTTTCGTGTGCGATACTTCCCTCCGGCTCTTCGGGCCTTGCGAAGCTCTGTGTACTGCGAGCGCTGCTACTCGCAGCTGAGAAGGACCGTGGAGCTAGCGGCGAATTCGGAGAGCTCTTCGCTGCACTGCGCCGCTCGCAAGCGGCTTCGTTCTTCGCCTTCTGCCGTCCGGCGAAGGCTGAACTCCAGCGGTCCGTTGCAGCTCTGCCCAATAGCGTGTTCTCGGTTCTTCGGGCAAGCACTCCCTCTTGCCTTGGCCCCGAGAGCAAAGTCCCGAGCGAGCACTCGACTCAGTGCAATGCACCCGGAAGGACGCTCTCGCTCGCCTTTCAAGGAGCGATTCCTAACAGCAGAAGCAGCAGAGGCACAAACTGCACGACGAGAGGGGACAACGTAGAACACGTCTCTGTCCTGGCACATTTGCGTGTGCGATACTTCCCTCCGGCTCTTCGGGCCTTGCGAAGCTCTGTGTACTGCGAGCGCTGCTACTCGCAGCTGAGAAGGACCGTGGAGCTAGCGGCGAATTCGGAGAGCTCTTCGCTGCACTGCGCCGCTCGCAAGCGGCTTCGTTCTTCGCCTTCTGCCGTCCGGCGAGAGCTGAACTCCAGCGGTCAGTTGCAGCTCTGCCCAACAGCGTGTTCTCGGTTCTGGGGGAAGCACGCCCTCTTGCCTTGGCCCCGAGAGCAAAGTCCCGAGCGAGCACTCGACTCAGTGCAATGCACCCGGAAGGACGCTCTCGCTCGCCTTTCAAGGAGCGATTCCTAACAGCAGAAGCAGCAGAGGCACAAACTGCACGACGAGAGGGGACACCGTAGAACACGTCTCTGTCCTGGCACATTTTCGTGTGCGATACTTCCCTCCGGCTCTTCGGGCCATGCGAAGCTCTGTGTACTGCGAGAGCAGCTACTCGCAGCTGAGAAGGACCGTGGAGCTAGCGGAGAATTCGGAGAGCTCTTCGCTGCACTGCGCCGCTCGCAAGCGGCTTCGTTCTTCGCCTTCTGCCGTCCGGCGAGAGCTGAACTCCAGCGGTCAGTTGCAGCTCTGCCCAACAGCGTGTTCTCAGTTCTGCGGGCAAGCACGCCCTCTTGCCTTGGCCCCGAGAGCAAAGTCCCGAGCGAGCACTCGACTCAGTGCAATGCACCCGGAAGGACGCTCTCGCTCGCCTTTCAAGGAGCGATTCCTAACAGCAGAAGCAGCAGAGGCACAAACTGCACGACGAGAAGGGACAACGTAGAACACGTCTCTGTCCTGGCACATTTTCGTGTGCGATACTTCCCTCCGGCTCTTCGGGCCTTGCGAAGCTCTGTGTACTGCGAGCGCTGCTACTCGCAGCTGAGAAGGACCGTGGAGCTAGCGGCGAATTCGGAGAGCTCTTCGCTGCACTGCGCCGCTCGCAAGCGGCTTCGTTCTTCGCCTTCTGCCGTCCGGCGAAGGCTGAACTCCAGCGGTCAGTTGCAGCTCTGCCCAACAGCGTGTTCTCAGTTCTGCGGGCAAGCACGCCCTCTTGCCTTGGCCCCGAGAGCAAAGTCCCGAGCGAGCACTCGACTCAGTGCAATGCACCCGGAAGGACGCTCTCGCTCGCCTTTCAAGGAGCGATTCCTAACAGCAGAAGCAGCAGAGGCACAAACTGGACGACGAGAGGGGACAACGTAGAACACGTCTCTGTCCTGGCACATTTTCGTGTGCGATACTTCCCTCCGGCTCTTCGGGCCTTGCGAAGCTCTGTGTACTGCGAGCGCTGCTACTCGCAGCTGAGAAGGACCGTGGAGCTAGCGGCGAATTCGGAGAGCTCTTCGCTGCACTGCGCCGCTCGCAAGCGGCTTCGTTCTTCGCCTTCTGCCGTCCGGCGAGAGCTGAACTCCAGCGGTCAGTTGCAGCTCTGCCCAACAGCGTGTTCGCAGTTCTGCGGGCAAGCACGCCCTCTTGCCTTGGCCCCGAGAGCAAAGTCCCGAGCGAGCACTCGACTCAGTGCAATGCACCCGGAAGGACGCTCTCGCTCGCCTTTCAAGGAGCGATTCCTAACAGCAGAAGCAGCAGAGGCACAAACTGCACGACGAGAGGGGACAACGTAGAACACGTCTCTGTCCTGGCACATTTTCGTGTGCGATACTTCCCTCCGGCTCTTCGGGCCTTGCGAAGCTCTGTGTACTGCGAGCGCTGCTACTCGCAGCTGAGAAGGACCGTGGAGCTAGCGGCGAATTCGGAGAGCTCTTCGCTGCACTGCGCCGCTCGCAAGCGGCTTCGTTCTTCGCCTTCTGCCGTCCGGCGAGAGCTGAACTCCAGCGGTCAGTTGCAGCTCTGCCCAACAGCGTGTTCTCAGTTCTGCGGGCAAGCACGCCCTCTTGCCTTGGCCCCGAGAGCAAAGTCCCGAGCGAGCACTCGACTCAGTGCAATGCACAAGAAGGACGGTCTCGCTCGCCTTTCAAGGAGCGATTCCTAACAGCAGAAGCAGCAGAGGCACAAACTGCACGACGAGAGGGGACAACGTAGAACACGTCTCTGTCCTGGCACATTTTCGTGTGCGATACTTCCCTCCGGCTCTTCGGTTCTTGCGAAGCTCTGTGTACTGCGAGCGCTGCTACTCGCAGCTGAGAAGGACCGTGGAGCTAGCGGCGAATTCGGAGAGCTCTTCGCTGCACTGCGCCGCTCGCAAGCGGCTTCGTTCTTCGCCTTCTGCCGTCCGGCGAGAGCTGAACTCCAGCGGTCAGTTGCAGCTCTGCCCAACAGCGTGTTCTCAGTTCTGCGGGCAAGCACGCCCTCTTGCCTTGGCCCCGAGTGCAAAGTCCCGAGCGAGCACTCGACTCAGTGCAATGCACCCGGAAGGACGCTCTCGCTCGTCTTTCAAGGAGCGATTCCTAACAGCAGAAGCAGCAGAGGCACAAACTGCACGACGAGAAGGGACAACGTAGAACACGTCTCTGTCTTGGCACATTTTCGTGTGCGATACTTCCCTCCGGGTCTTCGGTTCTTGCGAAGCTCTGTGTACTGCGAGCGCTGCTACTCGCAGCTGAGAAGGACCGTGGAGCTAGCGGCGAATTCGGAGAGCTCTTCGCTGCACTGCGCCGCTCGCAAGCGGCTTCGTTCTTCGCCTTCTGCCGTCCGGCGAGAGCTGAACTCCAGCGGTCAGTTGCAGCTCTGCCCAACAGCGTGTTCTCAGTTCTGCGGGCAAGCACGCCCTCTTGCCTTGGCCCCGAGTGCAAAGTCCCGAGCGAGCACTCGACTCAGTGCAATGCACCCGGAAGGACGCTCTCGCTCGTCTTTCAAGGAGCGATTCCTAACAGCAGAAGCAGCAGAGGCACAAACTGCACGACGAGAAGGGACAACGTAGAACACGTCTCTGTCCTGGCACATTTTCGTGTGCGATACTTCCCTCCGGGTCTTCGGTCCTTGCGAAGCTCTGTGTACTGCGAGCGCTGCTACTCGCAGCTGAGAAGGACCGTGGAGCTAGCGGCGAATTCGGAGAGCTCTTCGCTGCACTGCGCCGCTCGCAAGCGGCTTCGTTCTTCGCCTTCTGCCGTCCGGCGAGAGCTGAACTCCAGCGGTCAGTTGCAGCTCTGCCCAACAGCGTGTTCTCAGTTCTGCGGGCAAGCACGCCCTCTTGCCTTGGCCCCGAGTGCAAAGTCCCGAGCGAGCACTCGACTCAGTGCAATGCACCCGGAAGGACGCTCTCGCTCGTCTTTCAAGGAGCGATTCCTAACAGCAGAAGCAGCAGAGGCACAAACTGCACGACGAGAAGGGACAACGTAGAACACGTCTCTGTCCTGGCACATTTTCGTGTGCGATACTTCCCTCCGGGTCTTCGGTCCTTGCGAAGCTCTGTGTACTGCGAGCGCTGCTACTCGCAGCTGAGAAGGACCGTGGAGCTAGCGGCGAATTCGGAGAGCTCTTCGCTGCACTGCGCCGCTCGCAAGCGGCTTCGTTCTTCGCCTTCTGCCGTCCGGCGAGAGCTGAACTCCAGCGGTCAGTTGCAGCTCTGCCCAACAGCGTGTTCTCAGTTCTGCGGGCAAGCACGCCCTCTTGCCTTGGCCCCGAGTGCAAAGTCCCGAGCGAGCACTCGACTCAGTGCAATGCACCCGGAAGGACGCTCTCGCTCGTCTTTCAAGGAGCGATTCCTAACAGCAGAAGCAGCAGAGGCACAAACTGCACGACGAGAAGGGACAACGTAGAACACGTCTCTGTCCTGGCACATTTTCGTGTGCGATACTTCCCTCCGGGTCTTCGGTCCTTGCGAAGCTCTGTGTACTGCGAGCGCTGCTACTCGCAGCTGAGAAGGACCGTGGAGCTAGCGGCGAATTCGGAGAGCTCTTCGCTGCACTGCGCCGCTCGCAAGCGGCTTCGTTCTTCGCCTTCTGCCGTCCGGCGAGAGCTGAACTCCAGCGGTCAGTTGCAGCTCTGCCCAACAGCGTGTTCTCAGTTCTGCGGGCAAGCACGCCCTCTTGCCTTGGCCCCGAGAGCAAAGTCCCGAGCGAGCACTCGACTCAGTGCAATGCACCCGGAAGGACGCTCTCGCTCGCCTTTCAAGGAGCGATTCCTAACAGCAGAAGCAGCAGAGGCACAAACTGGACGACGAGAGGGGACAACGTAGAACACGTCTCTGTCCTGGCACATTTTCGTGTGCGATACTTCCCTCCGGGTCTTCGGGCCTTGCGAAGCTCTGTGTACTGCGAGCGCTGCTACTCGCAGCTGAGAAGGACCGTGGAGCTAGCGGCGAATTCGGAGAGCTCTTCGCTGCACTGCGCCGCTCGCAAGCGACTTCGTTCTTCGCCTTCTGCCGTCCGGCGAGAGCTGAACTCCAGCGGTCAGTTGCAGCTCTGCCCAACAGCGTGTTCTCGGTTCTGCGGGCAAGCACGCCCTCTTGCCTTGGCCCCGAGAGCAAAGTCCCGAGCGAGCACTCGACTCAGTGCAATGCACCCGGAAGGACGCTCTCGCTCGCCTTTCAAGGAGCGATTCCTAACAGCAGAAGCAGCAGAGGCACAAACTGCACGACGAGAGGGGACAACGTAGAACACGTCTCTGTCCTGGCACATTTTCGTGTGCGATACTTCCCTCCGGCTCTTCGGGCCTTGCGAAGCTCTGTGTACTGCGAGCGCTGCTACTCGCAGCTGAGAAGGACCGTGGAGCTAGCGGCGAATTCGGAGAGCTCTTCGCTGCACTGCGCCGCTCGCAAGCGGCTTCGTTCTTCGCCTTCTGCCGTCCGGCGAAGGCTGAACTCCAGCGGTCCGTTGCAGCTCTGCCCAATAGCGTGTTCTCGGTTCTTCGGGCAAGCACTCCCTCTTGCCTTGGCCCCGAGAGCAAAGTCCCGAGCGAGCACTCGACTCAGTGCAATGCACCCGGAAGGACGCTCTCGCTCGCCTTTCAAGGAGCGATTCCTAACAGCAGAAGCAGCAGAGGCACAAACTGCACGACGAGAGGGGACAACGTAGAACACGTCTCTGTCCTGGCACATTTGCGTGTGCGATACTTCCCTCCGGCTCTTCGGGCCTTGCGAAGCTCTGTGTACTGCGAGCGCTGCTACTCGCAGCTGAGAAGGACCGTGGAGCTAGCGGCGAATTCGGAGAGCTCTTCGCTGCACTGCGCCGCTCGCAAGCGGCTTCGTTCTTCGCCTTCTGCCGTCCGGCGAGAGCTGAACTCCAGCGGTCAGTTGCAGCTCTGCCCAACAGCGTGTTCTCGGTTCTGGGGGAAGCACGCCCTCTTGCCTTGGCCCCGAGAGCAAAGTCCCGAGCGAGCACTCGACTCAGTGCAATGCACCCGGAAGGACGCTCTCGCTCGCCTTTCAAGGAGCGATTCCTAACAGCAGAAGCAGCAGAGGCACAAACTGCACGACGAGAGGGGACACCGTAGAACACGTCTCTGTCCTGGCACATTTTCGTGTGCGATACTTCCCTCCGGCTCTTCGGGCCATGCGAAGCTCTGTGTACTGCGAGAGCAGCTACTCGCAGCTGAGAAGGACCGTGGAGCTAGCGGAGAATTCGGAGAGCTCTTCGCTGCACTGCGCCGCTCGCAAGCGGCTTCGTTCTTCGCCTTCTGCCGTCCGGCGAGAGCTGAACTCCAGCGGTCAGTTGCAGCTCTGCCCAACAGCGTGTTCTCAGTTCTGCGGGCAAGCACGCCCTCTTGCCTTGGCCCCGAGAGCAAAGTCCCGAGCGAGCACTCGACTCAGTGCAATGCACCCGGAAGGACGCTCTCGCTCGCCTTTCAAGGAGCGATTCCTAACAGCAGAAGCAGCAGAGGCACAAACTGCACGACGAGAAGGGACAACGTAGAACACGTCTCTGTCCTGGCACATTTTCGTGTGCGATACTTCCCTCCGGGTCTTCGGTCCTTGCGAAGCTCTGTGTACTGCGAGCGCTGCTACTCGCAGCTGAGAAGGACCGTGGAGCTAGCGGCGAATTCGGAGAGCTCTTCGCTGCACTGCGCCGCTCGCAAGCGGCTTCGTTCTTCGCCTTCTGCCGTCCGGCGAGAGCTGAACTCCAGCGGTCAGTTGCAGCTCTGCCCAACAGCGTGTTCTCAGTTCTGCGGGCAAGCACGCCCTCTTGCCTTGGCCCCGAGTGCAAAGTCCCGAGCGAGCACTCGACTCAGTGCAATGCACCCGGAAGGACGCTCTCGCTCGTCTTTCAAGGAGCGATTCCTAACAGCAGAAGCAGCAGAGGCACAAACTGCACGACGAGAAGGGACAACGTAGAACACGTCTCTGTCCTGGCACATTTTCGTGTGCGATACTTCCCTCCGGGTCTTCGGTCCTTGCGAAGCTCTGTGTACTGCGAGCGCTGCTACTCGCAGCTGAGAAGGACCGTGGAGCTAGCGGCGAATTCGGAGAGCTCTTCGCTGCACTGCGCCGCTCGCAAGCGGCTTCGTTCTTCGCCTTCTGCCGTCCGGCGAGAGCTGAACTCCAGCGGTCAGTTGCAGCTCTGCCCAACAGCGTGTTCTCAGTTCTGCGGGCAAGCACGCCCTCTTGCCTTGGCCCCGAGTGCAAAGTCCCGAGCGAGCACTCGACTCAGTGCAATGCACCCGGAAGGACGCTCTCGCTCGTCTTTCAAGGAGCGATTCCTAACAGCAGAAGCAGCAGAGGCACAAACTGCACGACGAGAAGGGACAACGTAGAACACGTCTCTGTCCTGGCACATTTTCGTGTGCGATACTTCCCTCCGGGTCTTCGGTCCTTGCGAAGCTCTGTGTACTGCGAGCGCTGCTACTCGCAGCTGAGAAGGACCGTGGAGCTAGCGGCGAATTCGGAGAGCTCTTCGCTGCACTGCGCCGCTCGCAAGCGGCTTCGTTCTTCGCCTTCTGCCGTCCGGCGAGAGCTGAACTCCAGCGGTCAGTTGCAGCTCTGCCCAACAGCGTGTTCTCAGTTCTGCGGGCAAGCACGCCCTCTTGCCTTGGCCCCGAGAGCAAAGTCCCGAGCGAGCACTCGACTCAGTGCAATGCACCCGGAAGGACGCTCTCGCTCGCCTTTCAAGGAGCGATTCCTAACAGCAGAAGCAGCAGAGGCACAAACTGGACGACGAGAGGGGACAACGTAGAACACGTCTCTGTCCTGGCACATTTTCGTGTGCGATACTTCCCTCCGGGTCTTCGGGCCTTGCGAAGCTCTGTGTACTGCGAGCGCTGCTACTCGCAGCTGAGAAGGACCGTGGAGCTAGCGGCGAATTCGGAGAGCTCTTCGCTGCACTGCGCCGCTCGCAAGCGACTTCGTTCTTCGCCTTCTGCCGTCCGGCGAGAGCTGAACTCCAGCGGTCAGTTGCAGCTCTGCCCAACAGCGTGTTCTCGGTTCTGCGGGCAAGCACGCCCTCTTGCCTTGGCCCCGAGAGCAAAGTCCCGAGCGAGCACTCGACTCAGTGCAATGCACCCGGAAGGACGCTCTCGCTCGCCTTTCAAGGAGCGATTCCTAACAGCAGAAGCAGCAGAGGCACAAACTGCACGACGAGAGGGGACAACGTAGAACACGTCTCTGTCCTGGCACATTTTCGTGTGCGATACTTCCCTCCGGCTCTTCGGGCCTTGCGAAGCTCTGTGTACTGCGAGCGCTGCTACTCGCAGCTGAGAAGGACCGTGGAGCTAGCGGCGAATTCGGAGAGCTCTTCGCTGCACTGCGCCGCTCGCAAGCGGCTTCGTTCTTCGCCTTCTGCCGTCCGGCGAAGGCTGAACTCCAGCGGTCCGTTGCAGCTCTGCCCAATAGCGTGTTCTCGGTTCTTCGGGCAAGCACTCCCTCTTGCCTTGGCCCCGAGAGCAAAGTCCCGAGCGAGCACTCGACTCAGTGCAATGCACCCGGAAGGACGCTCTCGCTCGCCTTTCAAGGAGCGATTCCTAACAGCAGAAGCAGCAGAGGCACAAACTGCACGACGAGAGGGGACAACGTAGAACACGTCTCTGTCCTGGCACATTTGCGTGTGCGATACTTCCCTCCGGCTCTTCGGGCCTTGCGAAGCTCTGTGTACTGCGAGCGCTGCTACTCGCAGCTGAGAAGGACCGTGGAGCTAGCGGCGAATTCGGAGAGCTCTTCGCTGCACTGCGCCGCTCGCAAGCGGCTTCGTTCTTCGCCTTCTGCCGTCCGGCGAGAGCTGAACTCCAGCGGTCAGTTGCAGCTCTGCCCAACAGCGTGTTCTCGGTTCTGGGGGAAGCACGCCCTCTTGCCTTGGCCCCGAGAGCAAAGTCCCGAGCGAGCACTCGACTCAGTGCAATGCACCCGGAAGGACGCTCTCGCTCGCCTTTCAAGGAGCGATTCCTAACAGCAGAAGCAGCAGAGGCACAAACTGCACGACGAGAGGGGACACCGTAGAACACGTCTCTGTCCTGGCACATTTTCGTGTGCGATACTTCCCTCCGGCTCTTCGGGCCATGCGAAGCTCTGTGTACTGCGAGAGCAGCTACTCGCAGCTGAGAAGGACCGTGGAGCTAGCGGAGAATTCGGAGAGCTCTTCGCTGCACTGCGCCGCTCGCAAGCGGCTTCGTTCTTCGCCTTCTGCCGTCCGGCGAGAGCTGAACTCCAGCGGTCAGTTGCAGCTCTGCCCAACAGCGTGTTCTCAGTTCTGCGGGCAAGCACGCCCTCTTGCCTTGGCCCCGAGAGCAAAGTCCCGAGCGAGCCCTCGACTCAGTGCAATGCACCCGGAAGGACGCTCTCGCTCGCCTTTCAAGGAGCGATTCCTAACAGCAGAAGCAGCAGAGGCACAAACTGCACGACGAGAAGGGACAACGTAGAACACGTCTCTGTCCTGGCACATTTGCGTGTGCGATACTTCCCTCCGGCTCTTCGGGCCTTGCGAAGCTCTGTGTACTGCGAGCGCTGCTACTCGCAGCTGAGAAGGACCGTGGAGCTAGCGGCGAATTCGGAGAGCTCTTCGCTGCACTGCGCCGCTCGCAAGCGGCTTCGTTCTTCGCCTTCTGCCGTCCGGCGAGAGCTGAACTCCAGCGGTCAGTTGCAGCTCTGCCCAACAGCGTGTTCTCGGTTCTGCGGGCAAGCACGCCCTCTTGCCTTGGCCCCGAGAGCAAAGTCCCGAGCGAGCACTCGACTCAGTGCAATGCACCCGGAAGGACGCTCTCGCTCGCCTTTCAAGGAGCGATTCCTAACAGCAGAAGCAGCAGAGGCACAAACTGGACGACGAGAGGGGACAACGTAGAACACGTCTCTGTCCTGGCACATTTTCGTGTGCGATACTTCCCTCCGGGTCTTCGGGCCTTGCGAAGCTCTGTGTACTGCGAGCGCTGCTACTCGCAGCTGAGAAGGACCGTGGAGCTAGCGGCGAATTCGGAGAGCTCTTCGCTGCACTGCGCCGCTCGCAAGCGGCTTCGTTCTTCGCCTTCTGCCGTCCGGCGAGAGCTGAACTCCAGCGGTCAGTTGCAGCTCTGCCCAACAGCGTGTTCGCAGTTCTGCGGGCAAGCACGCCCTCTTGCCTTGGCCCCGAGAGCAAAGTCCCGAGCGAGCACTCGACTCAGTGCAATGCACCCGGAAGGACGCTCTCGCTCGCCTTTCAAGGAGCGATTCCTAACAGCAGAAGCAGCAGAGGCACAAACTGCACGACGAGAGGGGACAACGTAGAACACGTCTCTGTCCTGGCACATTTTCGTGTGCGATACTTCCCTCCGGCTCTTCGGGCCTTGCGAAGCTCTGTGTACTGCGAGCGCTGCTACTCGCAGCTGAGAAGGACCGTGGAGCTAGCGGCGAATTCGGAGAGCTCTTCGCTGCACTGCGCCGCTCGCAAGCGGCTTCGTTCTTCGCCTTCTGCCGTCCGGCGAGAGCTGAACTCCAGCGGTCAGTTGCAGCTCTGCCCAACAGCGTGTTCTCAGTTCTGCGGGCAAGCACGCCCTCTTGCCTTGGCCCCGAGTGCAAAGTCCCGAGCGAGCACTCGACTCAGTGCAATGCACCCGGAAGGACGCTCTCGCTCGTCTTTCAAGGAGCGATTCCTAACAGCAGAAGCAGCAGAGGCACAAACTGCACGACGAGAAGGGACAACGTAGAACACGTCTCTGTCCTGGCACATTTTCGTGTGCGATACTTCCCTCCGGGTCTTCGGTCCTTGCGAAGCTCTGTGTACTGCGAGCGCTGCTACTCGCAGCTGAGAAGGACCGTGGAGCTAGCGGCGAATTCGGAGAGCTCTTCGCTGCACTGCGCCGCTCGCAAGCGGCTTCGTTCTTCGCCTTCTGCCGTCCGGCGAGAGCTGAACTCCAGCGGTCAGTTGCAGCTCTGCCCAACAGCGTGTTCTCAGTTCTGCGGGCAAGCACGCCCTCTTGCCTTGGCCCCGAGTGCAAAGTCCCGAGCGAGCACTCGACTCAGTGCAATGCACCCGGAAGGACGCTCTCGCTCGTCTTTCAAGGAGCGATTCCTAACAGCAGAAGCAGCAGAGGCACAAACTGCACGACGAGAAGGGACAACGTAGAACACGTCTCTGTCCTGGCACATTTTCGTGTGCGATACTTCCCTCCGGGTCTTCGGTCCTTGCGAAGCTCTGTGTACTGCGAGCGCTGCTACTCGCAGCTGAGAAGGACCGTGGAGCTAGCGGCGAATTCGGAGAGCTCTTCGCTGCACTGCGCCGCTCGCAAGCGGCTTCGTTCTTCGCCTTCTGCCGTCCGGCGAGAGCTGAACTCCAGCGGTCAGTTGCAGCTCTGCCCAACAGCGTGTTCTCAGTTCTGCGGGCAAGCACGCCCTCTTGCCTTGGCCCCGAGAGCAAAGTCCCGAGCGAGCACTCGACTCAGTGCAATGCACCCGGAAGGACGCTCTCGCTCGCCTTTCAAGGAGCGATTCCTAACAGCAGAAGCAGCAGAGGCACAAACTGGACGACGAGAGGGGACAACGTAGAACACGTCTCTGTCCTGGCACATTTTCGTGTGCGATACTTCCCTCCGGGTCTTCGGGCCTTGCGAAGCTCTGTGTACTGCGAGCGCTGCTACTCGCAGCTGAGAAGGACCGTGGAGCTAGCGGCGAATTCGGAGAGCTCTTCGCTGCACTGCGCCGCTCGCAAGCGACTTCGTTCTTCGCCTTCTGCCGTCCGGCGAGAGCTGAACTCCAGCGGTCAGTTGCAGCTCTGCCCAACAGCGTGTTCTCGGTTCTGCGGGCAAGCACGCCCTCTTGCCTTGGCCCCGAGAGCAAAGTCCCGAGCGAGCACTCGACTCAGTGCAATGCACCCGGAAGGACGCTCTCGCTCGCCTTTCAAGGAGCGATTCCTAACAGCAGAAGCAGCAGAGGCACAAACTGCACGACGAGAGGGGACAACGTAGAACACGTCTCTGTCCTGGCACATTTTCGTGTGCGATACTTCCCTCCGGCTCTTCGGGCCTTGCGAAGCTCTGTGTACTGCGAGCGCTGCTACTCGCAGCTGAGAAGGACCGTGGAGCTAGCGGCGAATTCGGAGAGCTCTTCGCTGCACTGCGCCGCTCGCAAGCGGCTTCGTTCTTCGCCTTCTGCCGTCCGGCGAAGGCTGAACTCCAGCGGTCCGTTGCAGCTCTGCCCAATAGCGTGTTCTCGGTTCTTCGGGCAAGCACTCCCTCTTGCCTTGGCCCCGAGAGCAAAGTCCCGAGCGAGCACTCGACTCAGTGCAATGCACCCGGAAGGACGCTCTCGCTCGCCTTTCAAGGAGCGATTCCTAACAGCAGAAGCAGCAGAGGCACAAACTGCACGACGAGAGGGGACAACGTAGAACACGTCTCTGTCCTGGCACATTTGCGTGTGCGATACTTCCCTCCGGCTCTTCGGGCCTTGCGAAGCTCTGTGTACTGCGAGCGCTGCTACTCGCAGCTGAGAAGGACCGTGGAGCTAGCGGCGAATTCGGAGAGCTCTTCGCTGCACTGCGCCGCTCGCAAGCGGCTTCGTTCTTCGCCTTCTGCCGTCCGGCGAGAGCTGAACTCCAGCGGTCAGTTGCAGCTCTGCCCAACAGCGTGTTCTCGGTTCTGGGGGAAGCACGCCCTCTTGCCTTGGCCCCGAGAGCAAAGTCCCGAGCGAGCACTCGACTCAGTGCAATGCACCCGGAAGGACGCTCTCGCTCGCCTTTCAAGGAGCGATTCCTAACAGCAGAAGCAGCAGAGGCACAAACTGCACGACGAGAGGGGACACCGTAGAACACGTCTCTGTCCTGGCACATTTTCGTGTGCGATACTTCCCTCCGGCTCTTCGGGCCATGCGAAGCTCTGTGTACTGCGAGAGCAGCTACTCGCAGCTGAGAAGGACCGTGGAGCTAGCGGAGAATTCGGAGAGCTCTTCGCTGCACTGCGCCGCTCGCAAGCGGCTTCGTTCTTCGCCTTCTGCCGTCCGGCGAGAGCTGAACTCCAGCGGTCAGTTGCAGCTCTGCCCAACAGCGTGTTCTCAGTTCTGCGGGCAAGCACGCCCTCTTGCCTTGGCCCCGAGAGCAAAGTCCCGAGCGAGCACTCGACTCAGTGCAATGCACCCGGAAGGACGCTCTCGCTCGCCTTTCAAGGAGCGATTCCTAACAGCAGAAGCAGCAGAGGCACAAACTGCACGACGAGAAGGGACAACGTAGAACACGTCTCTGTCCTGGCACATTTGCGTGTGCGATACTTCCCTCCGGCTCTTCGGGCCTTGCGAAGCTCTGTGTACTGCGAGCGCTGCTACTCGCAGCTGAGAAGGACCGTGGAGCTAGCGGCGAATTCGGAGAGCTCTTCGCTGCACTGCGCCGCTCGCAAGCGGCTTCGTTCTTCGCCTTCTGCCGTCCGGCGAGAGCTGAACTCCAGCGGTCAGTTGCAGCTCTGCCCAACAGCGTGTTCTCGGTTCTGCGGGCAAGCACGCCCTCTTGCCTTGGCCCCGAGAGCAAAGTCCCGAGCGAGCACTCGACTCAGTGCAATGCACCCGGAAGGACGCTCTCGCTCGCCTTTCAAGGAGCGATTCCTAACAGCAGAAGCAGCAGAGGCACAAACTGGACGACGAGAGGGGACAACGTAGAACACGTCTCTGTCCTGGCACATTTTCGTGTGCGATACTTCCCTCCGGGTCTTCGGGCCTTGCGAAGCTCTGTGTACTGCGAGCGCTGCTACTCGCAGCTGAGAAGGACCGTGGAGCTAGCGGCGAATTCGGAGAGCTCTTCGCTGCACTGCGCCGCTCGCAAGCGGCTTCGTTCTTCGCCTTCTGCCGTCCGGCGAGAGCTGAACTCCAGCGGTCAGTTGCAGCTCTGCCCAACAGCGTGTTCGCAGTTCTGCGGGCAAGCACGCCCTCTTGCCTTGGCCCCGAGAGCAAAGTCCCGAGCGAGCACTCGACTCAGTGCAATGCACCCGGAAGGACGCTCTCGCTCGCCTTTCAAGGAGCGATTCCTAACAGCAGAAGCAGCAGAGGCACAAACTGCACGACGAGAGGGGACAACGTAGAACACGTCTCTGTCCTGGCACATTTTCGTGTGCGATACTTCCCTCCGGCTCTTCGGGCCTTGCGAAGCTCTGTGTACTGCGAGCGCTGCTACTCGCAGCTGAGAAGGACCGTGGAGCTAGCGGCGAATTCGGAGAGCTCTTCGCTGCACTGCGCCGCTCGCAAGCGGCTTCGTTCTTCGCCTTCTGCCGTCCGGCGAGAGCTGAACTCCAGCGGTCAGTTGCAGCTCTGCCCAACAGCGTGTTCTCAGTTCTGCGGGCAAGCACGCCCTCTTGCCTTGGCCCCGAGAGCAAAGTCCCGAGCGAGCACTCGACTCAGTGCAATGCACAAGAAGGACGCTCTCGCTCGCCTTTCAAGGAGCGATTCCTAACAGCAGAAGCAGCAGAGGCACAAACTGCACGACGAGAGGGGACAAGGTAGAACACGTCTCTGTCCTGGCACATTTGCGTGTGCGATACTTCCCTCCGGCTCTTCGGGCCTTGCGAAGCTCTGTGTACTGCGAGCGCTGCTACTCGCAGCTGAGAAGGACCGTGGAGCTAGCGGCGAATTCGGAGAGCTCTTCGCTGCACTGCGCCGCTCGCAAGCGGCTTCGTTCTTCGCCTTCTGCCGTCCGGCGAGAGCTGAACTCCAGCGGTCAGTTGCAGCTCTGCCCAACAGCGTGTTCTCGGTTCTGCGGGCAAGCACGCCCTCTTGCCTTGGCCCCGAGAGCAAAGTCCCGAGCGAGCACTCGACTCAGTGCAATGCACCCGGAAGGACGCTCTCGCTCGCCTTTCAAGGAGCGATTCCTAACAGCAGAAGCAGCAGAGGCACAAACTGCACGACGAGAGGGGACAACGTAGAACACGTCTCTGTCCTGGCACATTTGCGTGTGCGATACTTCCCTCCGGCTCTTCGGGCCTTGCGAAGCTCTGTGTACTGCGAGCGCTGCTACTCGCAGCTGAGAAGGACCGTGGAGCAAGCGGCGAATTCGGAGAGCTCTTCGCTGCACTGCGCCGCTCGCAAGCGGCTTCGTTCTTCGCCTTCTGCCGTCCGGCGAGAGCTGAACTCCAGCGGTCAGTTGCAGCTCTGCCCAACAGCGTGTTCTCGGTTCTGCGGGCAAGCACGCCCTCTTGCCTTGGACCCGAGAGCAAAGTCCCGAGCGAGCACTCGACTCAGTGCAATGCACCCGGAAGGACGCTCTCGCTCGCCTTTCAAGGAGCGATTCCTAACAGCAGAAGCAGCAGAGGCACAAACTGCACGACGAGAGGGGACAACGTAGAACACGTCTCTGTCCTGGCACATTTGCGTGTGCGATACTTCCCTCCGGCTCTTCGGGCCTTGCGAAGCTCTGTGTACTGCGAGCGCTGCTACTCGCAGCTGAGAAGGACCGTGGAGCTAGCGGCGAATTCGGAGAGCTCTTCGCTGCACTGCGCCGCTCGCAAGCGGCTTCGTTCTTCGCCTTCTGCCGTCCGGCGAGAGCTGAACTCCAGCGGTCAGTTGCAGCTCTGCCCAACAGCGTGTTCTCGGTTCTGCGGGCAAGCACGCCCTCTTGCCTTGGCCCCGAGAGCAAAGTCCCGAGCGAGCACTCGACTCAGTGCAATGCACCCGGAAGGACGCTCTCGCTCGCCTTTCAAGGAGCGATTCCTAACAGCAGAAGCAGCAGAGGCACAAACTGCACGACGAGAGGGGACAACGTAGAACACGTCTCTGTCCTGGCACATTTGCGTGTGCGATACTTCCCTCCGGCTCTTCGGGCCTTGCGAAGCTCTGTGTACTGCGAGCGCTGCTACTCGCAGCTGAGAAGGACCGTGGAGCTAGCGGCGAATTCGGAGAGCTCTTCGCTGCACTGCGCCGCTCGCAAGCGGCTTCGTTCTTCGCCTTCTGCCGTCCGGCGAGAGCTGAACTCCAGCGGTCAGTTGCAGCTCTGCCCAACAGCGTGTTCTCGGTTCTGCGGGCAAGCACGCCCTCTTGCCTTGGCCCCGAGAGCAAAGTCCCGAGCGAGCACTCGACTCAGTGCAATGCACCCGGAAGGGCGCTCTCGCTCGCCTTTCAAGGAGCGATTCCTAACAGCAGAAGCAGCAGAGGCACAAACTGCACGACGAGAGGGGACAACGTAGAACACGTCTCTGTCCTGGCACATTTTCGTGAGCGATACTTCCCTCCGGCTCTTCGGGCCTTGCGAAGCTCTGTGTACTGCGAGCGCTGCTACTCGCAGCTGAGAAGGACCGTGGAGCTAGCGGCGAATTCGGAGAGCTCTTCGCTGCACTGCGCCGCTCGCAAGCGCCTTCGTTCTTCGCCTTCTGCCGTCCGGCGAGAGCTGAACTCCAGCGGTCAGTTGCAGCTCTGCCCAACAGCGTGTTCTCGGTTCTGCGGGCAAGCACGCCCTCTTGCCTTGGCCCCGAGAGCAAAGTCCCGAGCGAGCACTCGACTCAGTGCAATGCACCCGGAAGGACGCTCTCGCTCGCCTTTCAAGGAGCGATTCCTAACAGCAGAAGCAGCAGAGGCACAAACTGCACGACGAGAGGGGACAAGGTAGAACACGTCTCTGTCCTGGCACATTTGCGTGTGCGATACTTCCCTCCGGCTCTTCGGGCCTTGCGAAGCTCTGTGTACTGCGAGCGCTGCTACTCGCAGCTGAGAAGGACCGTGGAGCTAGCGGCGAATTCGGAGAGCTCTTCGCTGCACTGCGCCGCTCGCAAGCGCCTTCGTTCTTCGCCTTCTGCCGTCCGGCGAGAGCTGAACTCCAGCGGTCAGTTGCAGCTCTGCCCAACAGCGTGTTCTCGGTTCTGCGGGCAAGCACGCCCTCTTGCCTTGGCCCCGAGAGCAAAGTCCCGAGCGAGCACTCGACTCAGTGCAATGCACCCGGAAGGACGCTCTCGCTCGCCTTTCAAGGAGCGATTCCTAACAGCAGAAGCAGCAGAGGCACAAACTGCACGACGAGAGGGGACAACGTAGAACACGTCTCTGTCCTGGCACATTTGCGTGTGCGATACTTCCCTCCGGCTCTTCGGGCCTTGCGAAGCTCTGTGTACTGCGAGCGCTGCTACTCGCAGCTGAGAAGGACCGTGGAGCTAGCGGCGAATTCGGAGAGCTCTTCGCTGCACTGCGCCGCTCGCAAGCGGCTTCGTTCTTCGCCTTCTGCCGTCCGGCGAGAGCTGAACTCCAGCGGTCAGTTGCAGCTCTGCCCAACAGCGTGTTCTCGGTTCTGCGGGCAAGCACGCCCTCTTGCCTTGGCCCCGAGAGCAAAGTCCCGAGCGAGCACTCGAC
Source organism: Sturnus vulgaris (assembly GCF_052056855.1). Classification (NCBI taxonomy): domain Eukaryota; kingdom Metazoa; phylum Chordata; class Aves; order Passeriformes; family Sturnidae; genus Sturnus; species Sturnus vulgaris. Next base: position 240,583 of record NW_028276403.1, read on the forward strand.
TCAGTGCAATGCACCCGGAAGGACGCTCTCGCTCGCCTTTCAAGGAGCGATTCCTAACAGCAGAAGCAGCAGAGGCACAAACTGCACGACGAGAAGGGACAACGTAGAACACGTCTCTGTCCTGGCACATTTGCGTGTGCGATACTTCCCTCCGGCTCTTCGGGCCTTGCGAAGCTCTGTGTACTGCGAGCGCTGCTACTCGCAGCTGAGAAGGACCGTGGAGCTAGCGGCGAATTCGGAGAGCTCTTCGCTGCACTGCGCCGCTCGCAAGCGGCTTCGTTCTTCGCCTTCTGCCGTCCGGCGAGAGCTGAACTCCAGCGGTCAGTTGCAGCTCTGCCCAACAGCGTGTTCTCGGTTCTGCGGGCAAGCACGCCCTCTTGCCTTGGCCCCGAGAGCAAAGTCCCGAGCGAGCACTCGACTCAGTGCAATGCACCCGGAAGGACGCTCTCGCTCGCCTTTCAAGGAGCGATTCCTAACAGCAGAAGCAGCAGAGGCACAAACTGCACGACGAGAGGGGACAACGTAGAACACGTCTCTGTCCTGGCACATTTGCGTGTGCGATACTTCCCTCCGGCTCTTCGGGCCTTGCGAAGCTCTGTGTACTGCGAGCGCTGCTACTCGCAGCTGAGAAGGACCGTGGAGCTAGCGGCGAATTCGGAGAGCTCTTCGCTGCACTGCGCCGCTCGCAAGCGGCTTCGTTCTTCGCCTTCTGCCGTCCGGCGAGAGCTGAACTCCAGCGGTCAGTTGCAGCTCTGCCCAACAGCGTGTTCTCGGTTCTGCGGGCAAGCACGCCCTCTTGCCTTGGCCCCGAGAGCAAAGTCCCGAGCGAGCACTCGACTCAGTGCAATGCACCCGGAAGGGCGCTCTCGCTCGCCTTTCAAGGAGCGATTCCTAACAGCAGAAGCAGCAGAGGCACAAACTGCACGACGAGAGGGGACAACGTAGAACACGTCTCTGTCCTGGCACATTTGCGTGTGCGATACTTCCCTCCGGGTCTTCGGGCCTTGCGAAGCTCTGTGTACTGCGAGCGCTGCTACTCGCAGCTGAGAAGGACCGTGGAGCTAGCGGCGAATTCGTAGAGCTCTTCGCTGCACTGCGCCGCTCGCAAGCGGCTTCGTTCTTCGCCTTCTGCCGTCCGGCGAGAGCTGAACTCCAGCGGTCAGTTGCAGCTCTGCCCAACAGCGTGTTCTCGGTTCTGCGGGCAAGCACGCCCTCTTGCCTTGGCCCCGAGAGCAAAGTCCCGAGCGAGCACTCGACTCAGTGCAATGCACCCGGAAGGGCGCTCTCGCTCGCCTTTCAAGGAGCGATTCCTAACAGCAGAAGCAGCAGAGGCACAAACTGCACGACGAGAGGGGACAACGTAGAACACGTCTCTGTCCTGGCACATTTGCGTGTGCGATACTTCCCTCCGGCTCTTCGGGCCTTGCGAAGCTCTGTGTACTGCGAGCGCTGCTACTCGCAGCTGAGAAGGACCGTGGAGCTAGCGGCGAATTCGGAGAGCTCTTCGCTGCACTGCGCCGCTCGCAAGCGCCTTCGTTCTTCGCCTTCTGCCGTCCGGCGAGAGCTGAACTCCAGCGGTCAGTTGCAGCTCTGCCCAACAGCGTGTTCTCGGTTCTGCGGGCAAGCACGCCCTCTTGCCTTGGCCCCGAGAGCAAAGTCCCGAGCGAGCTCTCGACTCAGTGCAATGCACCCGGAAGGACGCTCTCGCTCGCCTTTCAAGGAGCGATTCCTAACAGCAGAAGCAGCAGAGGCACAAACTGCACGACGAGAGGGGACAACGTAGAACACGTCTCTGTCCTGGCACATTTTCGTGTGCGATACTTCCCTCCGGCTCTTCGGGCCTTGCGAAGCTCTGTGTACTGCGAGCGCTGCTACTCGCAGCTGAGAAGGACCGTGGAGCTAGCGGCGAATTCGGAGAGCTCTTCGCTGCACTGCGCCGCTCGCAAGCGCCTTCGTTCTTCGCCTTCTGCCGTCCGGCGAGAGCTGAACTCCAGCGGTCAGTTGCAGCTCTGCCCAACAGCGTGTTCTCGGTTCTGCGGGCAAGCACGCCCTCTTGCCTTGGCCCCGAGAGCAAAGTCCCGAGCGAGCTCTCGACTCAGTGCAATGCACCCGGAAGGACGCTCTCGCTCGCCTTTCAAGGAGCGATTCCTAACAGCAGAAGCAGCAGAGGCACAAACTGCACGACGAGAAGGGACAACGTAGAACACGTCTCTGTCCTGGCACATTTTCGTGTGCGATACTTCCCTCCGGGTCTTCGGTTCTTGCGAAGCTCTGTGTACTGCGAGCGCTGCTACTCGCAGCTGAGAAGGACCGTGGAGCTAGCGGCGAATTCGGAGAGCTCTTCGCTGCACTGCGCCGCTCGCAAGCGCCTTCGTTCTTCGCCTTCTGCCGTCCGGCGAGAGCTGAACTCCAGCGGTCAGTTGCAGCTCTGCCCAACAGCGTGTTCTCGGTTCTGCGGGCAAGCACGCCCTCTTGCCTTGGCCCCGAGAGCAAAGTCCCGAGCGAGCACTCGACTCAGTGCAATGCACCCGGAAGGACGCTCTCGCTCGCCTTTCAAGGAGCGATTCCTAACAGCAGAAGCAGCAGAGGCACAAACTGCACGACGAGAGGGGACAACGTAGAACACGTCTCTGTCCTGGCACATTTGCGTGTGCGATACTTCCCTCCGGCTCTTCGGGCCTTGCGAAGCTCTGTGTACTGCGAGAGCTGCTACTCGCAGCTGAGAAGGACCGTGGAGCTAGCGGCGAATTCGGAGAGCTCTTCGCTGCACTGCGCCGCTCGCAAGCGCCTTCGTTCTTCGCCTTCTGCCGTCCGGCGAGAGCTGAACTCCAGCGGTCAGTTGCAGCTCTGCCCAACAGCGTGTTCTCGGTTCTGCGGGCAAGCACGCCCTCTTGCCTTGGCCCCGAGAGCAAAGTCCCGAGCGAGCACTCGACTCAGTGCAATGCACCCGGAAGGACGCTCTCGCTCGCCTTTCAAGGAGCGATTCCTAACAGCAGAAGCAGCAGAGGCACAAACTGCACGACGAGAGGGGACAACGTAGAACACGTCTCTGTCCTGGCACATTTGCGTGTGCGATACTTCCCTCCGGCTCTTCGGGCCTTGCGAAGCTCTGTGTACTGCGAGCGCTGCTACTCGCAGCTGAGAAGGACCGTGGAGCTAGCGGCGAATTCGGAGAGCTCTTCGCTGCACTGCGCCGCTCGCAAGCGCCTTCGTTCTTCGCCTTCTGCCGTCCGGCGAAGGCTGAACTCCAGCGGTCAGTTGCAGCTCTGCCCAACAGCGTGTTCTCGGTTCTGCGGGCAAGCACGCCCTCTTGCCTTGGCCCCGAGAGCAAAGTCCCGAGCGAGCACTCGACTCAGTGCAATGCACCCGGAAGGACGCTCTCGCTCGCCTTTCAAGGAGCGATTCCTAACAGCAGAAGCAGCAGAGGCACAAACTGCACGACGAGAGGGGACAACGTAGAACACGTCTCTGTCCTGGCACATTTGCGTGTGCGATACTTCCCTCCGGGTCTTCGGGCCTTGCGAAGCTCTGTGTACTGCGAGCGCTGCTACTCGCAGCTGAGAAGGACCGTGGAGCTAGCGGCGAATTCGTAGAGCTCTTCGCTGCACTGCGCCGCTCGCAAGCGGCTTCGTTCTTCGCCTTCTGCCGTCCGGCGAGAGCTGAACTCCAGCGGTCAGTTGCAGCTCTGCCCAACAGCGTGTTCTCGGTTCTGCGGGCAAGCACGCCCTCTTGCCTTGGCCCCGAGAGCAAAGTCCCGAGCGAGCACTCGACTCAGTGCAATGCACCCGGAAGGACGCTCTCGCTCGCCTTTCAAGGAGCGATTCCTAACAGCAGAAGCAGCAGAGGCACAAACTGCACGACGAGAGGGGACAACGTAGAACACGTCTCTGTCCTGGCACATTTGCGTGAGCGATACTTCCCTCCGGGTCTTCGGGCCTTGCGAAGCTCTGTGTACTGCGAGCGCTGCTACTCGCAGCTGAGAAGGACCGTGGAGCTAGCGGCGAATTCGGAGAGCTCTTCGCTGCACTGCGCCGCTCGCAAGCGCCTTCGTTCTTCGCCTTCTGCCGTCCGGCGAGAGCTGAACTCCAGCGGTCAGTTGCAGCTCTGCCCAACAGCGTGTTCTCGGTTCTGCGGGCAAGCACGCCCTCTTGCCTTGGCCGCGAGAGCAAAGTCCCGAGCGAGCACTCGACTCAGTGCAATGCACCCGGAAGGACGCTCTCGCTCGCCTTTCAAGGAGCGATTCCTAACAGCAGAAGCAGCAGAGGCACAAACTGCACGACGAGAGGGGACAACGTAGAACACGTCTCTGTCCTGGCACATTTTCGTGAGCGATACTTCCCTCCGGGTCTTCGGGCCTTGCGAAGCTCTGTGTACTGCGAGCGCTGCTACTCGCAGCTGAGAAGGACCGTGGAGCTAGCGGCGAATTCGGAGAGCTCTTCGCTGCACTGCGCCGCTCGCAAGCGGCTTCGTTCTTCGCCTTCTGCCGTCCGGCGAGAGCTGAACTCCAGCGGTCAGTTGCAGCTCTGCCCAACAGCGTGTTCTCGGTTCTGCGGTCAAGCACGCCCTCTTGCCTTGGCCCCGAGAGCAAAGTCCCGAGCGAGCACTCGACTCAGTGCAATGCACCCGGAAGGACGCTCTCGCTCGCCTTTCAAGGAGCGATTCCTAACAGCAGAAGCAGCAGAGGCACAAACTGCACGACGAGAGGGGACAACGTAGAACACGTCTCTGTCCTGGCACATTTGCGTGTGCGATACTTCCCTCCGGCTCTTCGGGCCTTGCGAAGCTCTGTGTACTGCGAGCGCTGCTACTCGCAGCTGAGAAGGACCGTGGAGCTAGCGGCGAATTCGGAGAGCTCTTCGCTGCACTGCGCCGCTCGCAAGCGGCTTCGTTCTTCGCCTTCTGCCGTCCGGCGAGAGCTGAACTCCAGCGGTCAGTTGCAGCTCTGCCCAACAGCGTGTTCTCGGTTCTGCGGGCAAGCACGCCCTCTTGCCTTGGCCGCGAGAGCAAAGTCCCGAGCGAGCACTCGACTCAGTGCAATGCACCCGGAAGGGCGCTCTCGCTCGCCTTTCAAGGAGCGATTCCTAACAGCAGAAGCAGCAGAGGCACAAACTGCACGACGAGAGGGGACAACGTAGAACACGTCTCTGTCCTGGCACATTTTCGTGAGCGATACTTCCCTCCGGCTCTTCGGGCCTTGCGAAGCTCTGTGTACTGCGAGCGCTGCTACTCGCAGCTGAGAAGGACCGTGGAGCTAGCGGCGAATTCGTAGAGCTCTTCGCTGCACTGCGCCGCTCGCAAGCGGCTTCGTTCTTCGCCTTCTGCCGTCCGGCGAGAGCTGAACTCCAGCGGTCAGTTGCAGCTCTGCCCAACAGCGTGTTCTCGGTTCTGCGGGCAAGCACGCCCTCTTGCCTTGGCCCCGAGAGCAAAGTCCCGAGCGAGCACTCGACTCAGTGCAATGCACCCGGAAGGGCGCTCTCGCTCGCCTTTCAAGGAGCGATTCCTAACAGCAGAAGCAGCAGAGGCACAAACTGCACGACGAGAGGGGACAACGTAGAACACGTCTCTGTCCTGGCACATTTGCGTGTGCGATACTTCCCTCCGGCTCTTCGGGCCTTGCGAAGCTCTGTGTACTGCGAGCGCTGCTACTCGCAGCTGAGAAGGACCGTGGAGCTAGCGGCGAATTCGGAGAGCTCTTCGCTGCACTGCGCCGCTCGCAAGCGCCTTCGTTCTTCGCCTTCTGCCGTCCGGCGAGAGCTGAACTCCAGCGGTCAGTTGCAGCTCTGCCCAACAGCGTGTTCTCGGTTCTGCGGGCAAGCACGCCCTCTTGCCTTGGCCCCGAGAGCAAAGTCCCGAGCGAGCTCTCGACTCAGTGCAATGCACCCGGAAGGACGCTCTCGCTCGCCTTTCAAGGAGCGATTCCTAACAGCAGAAGCAGCAGAGGCACAAACTGCACGACGAGAAGGGACAACGTAGAACACGTCTCTGTCCTGGCACATTTTCGTGTGCGATACTTCCCTCCGGGTCTTCGGTTCTTGCGAAGCTCTGTGTACTGCGAGCGCTGCTACTCGCAGCTGAGAAGGACCGTGGAGCTAGCGGCGAATTCGGAGAGCTCTTCGCTGCACTGCGCCGCTCGCAAGCGCCTTCGTTCTTCGCCTTCTGCCGTCCGGCGAGAGCTGAACTCCAGCGGTCAGTTGCAGCTCTGCCCAACAGCGTGTTCTCGGTTCTGCGGGCAAGCACGCCCTCTTGCCTTGGCCCCGAGAGCAAAGTCCCGAGCGAGCACTCGACTCAGTGCAATGCACCCGGAAGGACGCTCTCGCTCGCCTTTCAAGGAGCGATTCCTAACAGCAGAAGCAGCAGAGGCACAAACTGCACGACGAGAGGGGACAACGTAGAACACGTCTCTGTCCTGGCACATTTGCGTGTGCGATACTTCCCTCCGGCTCTTCGGGCCTTGCGAAGCTCTGTGTACTGCGAGCGCTGCTACTCGCAGCTGAGAAGGACCGTGGAGCTAGCGGCGAATTCGGAGAGCTCTTCGCTGCACTGCGCCGCTCGCAAGCGGCTTCGTTCTTCGCCTTCTGCCGTCCGGCGAAGGCTGAACTCCAGCGGTCAGTTGCAGCTCTGCCCAACAGCGTGTTCTCGGTTCTGCGGGCAAGCACGCCCTCTTGCCTTGGCCCCGAGAGCAAAGTCCCGAGCGAGCACTCGACTCAGTGCAATGCACCCGGAAGGACGCTCTCGCTCGCCTTTCAAGGAGCGATTCCTAACAGCAGAAGCAGCAGAGGCACAAACTGCACGACGAGAGGGGACAACGTAGAACACGTCTCTGTCCTGGCACATTTGCGTGTGCGATACTTCCCTCCGGGTCTTCGGGCCTTGCGAAGCTCTGTGTACTGCGAGCGCTGCTACTCGCAGCTGAGAAGGACCGTGGAGCTAGCGGCGAATTCGTAGAGCTCTTCGCTGCACTGCGCCGCTCGCAAGCGGCTTCGTTCTTCGCCTTCTGCCGTCCGGCGAGAGCTGAACTCCAGCGGTCAGTTGCAGCTCTGCCCAACAGCGTGTTCTCGGTTCTGCGGGCAAGCACGCCCTCTTGCCTTGGCCCCGAGAGCAAAGTCCCGAGCGAGCACTCGACTCAGTGCAATGCACCCGGAAGGACGCTCTCGCTCGCCTTTCAAGGAGCGATTCCTAACAGCAGAAGCAGCAGAGGCACAAACTGCACGACGAGAGGGGACAACGTAGAACACGTCTCTGTCCTGGCACATTTGCGTGAGCGATACTTCCCTCCGGGTCTTCGGGCCTTGCGAAGCTCTGTGTACTGCGAGCGCTGCTACTCGCAGCTGAGAAGGACCGTGGAGCTAGCGGCGAATTCGGAGAGCTCTTCGCTGCACTGCGCCGCTCGCAAGCGCCTTCGTTCTTCGCCTTCTGCCGTCCGGCGAGAGCTGAACTCCAGCGGTCAGTTGCAGCTCTGCCCAACAGCGTGTTCTCGGTTCTGCGGGCAAGCACGCCCTCTTGCCTTGGCCGCGAGAGCAAAGTCCCGAGCGAGCACTCGACTCAGTGCAATGCACCCGGAAGGACGCTCTCGCTCGCCTTTCAAGGAGCGATTCCTAACAGCAGAAGCAGCAGAGGCACAAACTGCACGACGAGAGGGGACAACGTAGAACACGTCTCTGTCCTGGCACATTTTCGTGAGCGATACTTCCCTCCGGGTCTTCGGGCCTTGCGAAGCTCTGTGTACTGCGAGCGCTGCTACTCGCAGCTGAGAAGGACCGTGGAGCTAGCGGCGAATTCGGAGAGCTCTTCGCTGCACTGCGCCGCTCGCAAGCGCCTTCGTTCTTCGCCTTCTGCCGTCCGGCGAGAGCTGAACTCCAGCGGTCAGTTGCAGCTCTGCCCAACAGCGTGTTCTCGGTTCTGCGGGCAAGCACGCCCTCTTGCCTTGGCCCCGAGAGCAAAGTCCCGAGCGAGCACTCGACTCAGTGCAATGCACCCGGAAGGACGCTCTCGCTCGCCTTTCAAGGAGCGATTCCTAACAGCAGAAGCAGCAGAGGCACAAACTGCACGACGAGAGGGGACAACGTAGAACACGTCTCTGTCCTGGCACATTTGCGTGTGCGATACTTCCCTCCGGCTCTTCGGGCCTTGCGAAGCTCTGTGTACTGCGAGCGCTGCTACTCGCAGCTGAGAAGGACCGTGGAGCTAGCGGCGAATTCGGAGAGCTCTTCGCTGCACTGCGCCGCTCGCAAGCGCCTTCGTTCTTCGCCTTCTGCCGTCCGGCGAGAGCTGAACTCCAGCGGTCAGTTGCAGCTCTGCCCAACAGCGTGTTCTCGGTTCTGCGGGCAAGCACGCCCTCTTGCCTTGGCCGCGAGAGCAAAGTCCCGAGCGAGCACTCGACTCAGTGCAATGCACAAGAAGGACGGTCTCGCTCGCCTTTCAAGGAGCGATTCCTAACAGCAGAAGCAGCAGAGGCACAAACTGCACGACGAGAGGGGACAACGTAGAACACGTCTCTGTCCTGGCACATTTGCGTGTGCGATACTTCCCTCCGGCTCTTCGGGCCTTGCGAAGCTCTGTGTACTGCGAGCGCTGCTACTCGCAGCTGAGAAGGACCGTGGAGCTAGCGGCGAATTCGGAGAGCTCTTCGCTGCACTGCGCCGCTCGCAAGCGCCTTCGTTCTTCGCCTTCTGCCGTCCGGCGAGAGCTGAACTCCAGCGGTCAGTTGCAGCTCTGCCCAACAGCGTGTTCTCGGTTCTGCGGGCAAGCACGCCCTCTTGCCTTGGCCGCGAGAGCAAAGTCCCGAGCGAGCACTCGACTCAGTGCAATGCACAAGAAGGACGGTCTCGCTCGCCTTTCAAGGAGCGATTCCTAACAGCAGAAGCAGCAGAGGCACAAACTGCACGACGAGAGGGGACAACGTAGAACACGTCTCTGTCCTGGCACATTTGCGTGTGCGATACTTCCCTCCGGCTCTTCGGGCCTTGCGAAGCTCTGTGTACTGCGAGCGCTGCTACTCGCAGCTGAGAAGGACCGTGGAGCTAGCGGCGAATTCGGAGAGCTCTTCGCTGCACTGCGCCGCTCGCAAGCGCCTTCGTTCTTCGCCTTCTGCCGTCCGGCGAAGGCTGAACTCCAGCGGTCCGTTGCAGCTCTGCCCAACAGCGTGTTCTCGGTTCTTCGGGCAAGCACGCCCTCTTGCCTTGGCCCCGAGAGCAAAGTCCCGAGCGAGCACTCGACTCAGTGCAATGCACCCGGAAGGACGCTCTCGCTCGCCTTTCAAGGAGCGATTCCTAACAGCAGAAGCAGCAGAGGCACAAACTGCACGACGAGAGGGGACAACGTAGAACACGTCTCTGTCCTGGCACATTTTCGTGTGCGATACTTCCCTCCGGCTCTTCGGGCCTTGCGAAGCTCTGTGTACTGCGAGCGCTGCTACTCGCAGCTGAGAAGGACCGTGGAGCTAGCGGCGAATTCGGAGAGCTCTTCGCTGCACTGCGCCGCTCGCAAGCGGCTTCGTTCTTCGCCTTCTGCCGTCCGGCGAGAGCTGAACTCCAGCGGTCAGTTGCAGCTCTGCCCAACAGCGTGTTCTCAGTTCTGCGGGCAAGCACGCCCTCTTGCCTTGGCCCCGAGAGCAAAGTCCCGAGCGAGCACTCGACTCAGTGCAATGCACCCGGAAGGACGCTCTCGCTCGCCTTTCAAGGAGCGATTCCTAACAGCAGAAGCAGCAGAGGCACAAACTGCACGACGAGAGGGGACAACGTAGAACACGTCTCTGTCCTGGCACATTTGCGTGTGCGATACTTCCCTCCGGCTCTTCGGGCCTTGCGAAGCTCTGTGTACTGCGAGCGCTGCTACTCGCAGCTGAGAAGGACCGTGGAGCTAGCGGCGAATTCGGAGAGCTCTTCGCTGCACTGCGCCGCTCGCAAGCGGCTTCGTTCTTCGCCTTCTGCCGTCCGGCGAGAGCTGAACTCCAGCGGTCAGTTGCAGCTCTGCCCAACAGCGTGTTCTCGGTTCTGCGGGCAAGCACGCCCTCTTGCCTTGGCCCCGAGAGCAAAGTCCCGAGCGAGCTCTCGACTCAGTGCAATGCACCCGGAAGGACGCTCTCGCTCGCCTTTCAAGGAGCGATTCCTAACAGCAGAAGCAGCAGAGGCACAAACTGCACGACGAGAAGGGACAACGTAGAACACGTCTCTGTCCTGGCACATTTTCGTGTGCGATACTTCCCTCCGGCTCTTCGGTTCTTGCGAAGCTCTGTGTACTGCGAGCGCTGCTACTCGCAGCTGAGAAGGACCGTGGAGCTAGCGGCGAATTCGGAGAGCTCTTCGCTGCACTGCGCCGCTCGCAAGCGGCTTCGTTCTTCGCCTTCTGCCGTCCGGCGAGAGCTGAACTCCAGCGGTCAGTTGCAGCTCTGCCCAACAGCGTGTTCTCGGTTCTGCGGGCAAGCACGCCCTCTTGCCTTGGCCCCGAGTGCAAAGTCCCGAGCGAGCACTCGACTCAGTGCAATGCACCCGGAAGGACGCTCTCGCTCGCCTTTCAAGGAGCGATTCCTAACAGCAGAAGCAGCAGAGGCACAAACTGCACGACGAGAAGGGACAACGTAGAACACGTCTCTGTCCTGGCACATTTTCGTGTGCGATACTTCCCTCCGGGTCTTCGGGCCTTGCGAAGCTCTGTGTACTGCGAGCGCTGCTACTCGCAGCTGAGAAGGACCGTGGAGCTAGCGGCGAATTCGGAGAGCTCTTCGCTGCACTGCGCCGCTCGCAAGCGGCTTCGTTCTTCGCCTTCTGCCGTCCGGCGAGAGCTGAACTCCAGCGGTCAGTTGCAGCTCTGCCCAACAGCGTGTTCTAAGTTCTGCGGGCAAGCACGCCCTCTTGCCTTGGCCCCGAGAGCAAAGTCCCGAGCGAGCTCTCGACTCAGTGCAATGCACCCGGAAGGACGCTCTCGCTCGTCTTTCAAGGAGCGATTCCTAACAGCAGAAGCAGCAGAGGCACAAACTGCACGACGAGAAGGGACAACGTAGAACACGTCTCTGTCTTGGCACATTTTCGTGTGCGATACTTCCCTCCGGGTCTTCGGTTCTTGCGAAGCTCTGTGTACTGCGAGCGCTGCTACTCGCAGCTGAGAAGGACCGTGGAGCTAGCGGCGAATTCGGAGAGCTCTTCGCTGCACTGCGCCGCTCGCAAGCGCCTTCGTTCTTCGCCTTCTGCCGTCCGGCGAGAGCTGAACTCCAGCGGTCAGTTGCAGCTCTGCCCAACAGCGTGTTCTCAGTTCTGCGGGCAAGCACGCCCTCTTGCCTTGGCCCCGAGTGCAAAGTCCCGAGCGAGCACTCGACTCAGTGCAATGCACCCGGAAGGACGCTCTCGCTCGTCTTTCAAGGAGCGATTCCTAACAGCAGAAGCAGCAGAGGCACAAACTGCACGACGAGAAGGGACAACGTAGAACACGTCTCTGTCCTGGCACATTTTCGTGTGCGATACTTCCCTCCGGGTCTTCGGGCCTTGCGAAGCTCTGTGTACTGCGAGCGCTGCTACTCGCAGCTGAGAAGGACCGTGGAGCTAGCGGCGAATTCGGAGAGCTCTTCGCTGCACTGCGCCGCTCGCAAGCGGCTTCGTTCTTCGCCTTCTGCCGTCCGGCGAGAGCTGAACTCCAGCGGTCCGTTGCAGCTCTGCCCAACAGCGTGTTCTCGGTTCTGCGGGCAAGCACGCCCTCTTGCCTTGGCCCCGAGAGCAAAGTCCCGAGCGAGCACTCGACTCAGTGCAATGCACCCGGAAGGACGCTCTCGCTCGCCTTTCAAGGAGCGATTCCTAACAGCAGAAGCAGCAGAGGCACAAACTGGACGACGAGAGGGGACAACGTAGAACACGTCTCTGTCCTGGCACATTTTCGTGTGCGATACTTCCCTCCGGGTCTTCGGGCCTTGCGAAGCTCTGTGTACTGCGAGCGCTGCTACTCGCAGCTGAGAAGGACCGTGGAGCTAGCGGCGAATTCGGAGAGCTCTTCGCTGCACTGCGCCGCTCGCAAGCGACTTCGTTCTTCGCCTTCTGCCGTCCGGCGAGAGCTGAACTCCAGCGGTCAGTTGCAGCTCTGCCCAACAGCGTGTTCTCGGTTCTGCGGGCAAGCACGCCCTCTTGCCTTGGCCCCGAGAGCAAAGTCCCGAGCGAGCACTCGACTCAGTGCAATGCACCCGGAAGGACGCTCTCGCTCGCCTTTCAAGGAGCGATTCCTAACAGCAGAAGCAGCAGAGGCACAAACTGCACGACGAGAGGGGACAACGTAGAACACGTCTCTGTCCTGGCACATTTTCGTGTGCGATACTTCCCTCCGGCTCTTCGGGCCTTGCGAAGCTCTGTGTACTGCGAGCGCTGCTACTCGCAGCTGAGAAGGACCGTGGAGCTAGCGGCGAATTCGGAGAGCTCTTCGCTGCACTGCGCCGCTCGCAAGCGGCTTCGTTCTTCGCCTTCTGCCGTCCGGCGAAGGCTGAACTCCAGCGGTCCGTTGCAGCTCTGCCCAACAGCGTGTTCTCGGTTCTTCGGGCAAGCACTCCCTCTTGCCTTGGCCCCGAGAGCAAAGTCCCGAGCGAGCACTCGACTCAGTGCAATGCACCCGGAAGGACGCTCTCGCTCGCCTTTCAAGGAGCGATTCCTAACAGCAGAAGCAGCAGAGGCACAAACTGCACGACGAGAGGGGACAACGTAGAACACGTCTCTGTCCTGGCACATTTGCGTGTGCGATACTTCCCTCCGGCTCTTCGGGCCTTGCGAAGCTCTGTGTACTGCGAGCGCTGCTACTCGCAGCTGAGAAGGACCGTGGAGCTAGCGGCGAATTCGGAGAGCTCTTCGCTGCACTGCGCCGCTCGCAAGCGGCTTCGTTCTTCGCCTTCTGCCGTCCGGCGAGAGCTGAACTCCAGCGGTCAGTTGCAGCTCTGCCCAACAGCGTGTTCTCGGTTCTGGGGGAAGCACGCCCTCTTGCCTTGGCCCCGAGAGCAAAGTCCCGAGCGAGCACTCGACTCAGTGCAATGCACCCGGAAGGACGCTCTCGCTCGCCTTTCAAGGAGCGATTCCTAACAGCAGAAGCAGCAGAGGCACAAACTGCACGACGAGAAGGGACAACGTAGAACACGTCTCTGTCCTGGCACATTTGCGTGTGCGATACTTCCCTCCGGCTCTTCGGGCCTTGCGAAGCTCTGTGTACTGCGAGCGCTGCTACTCGCAGCTGAGAAGGACCGTGGAGCTAGCGGAGAATTCGGAGAGCTCTTCGCTGCACTGCGCCGCTCGCAAGCGGCTTCGTTCTTCGCCTTCTGCCGTCCGGCGAGAGCTGAACTCCAGCGGTCAGTTGCAGCTCTGCCCAACAGCGTGTTCTCAGTTCTGCGGGCAAGCACGCCCTCTTGCCTTGGCCCCGAGAGCAAAGTCCCGAGCGAGCACTCGACTCAGTGCAATGCACCCGGAAGGACGCTCTCGCTCGCCTTTCAAGGAGCGATTCCTAACAGCAGAAGCAGCAGAGGCACAAACTGCACGACGAGAGGGGACAACGTAGAACACGTCTCTGTCCTGGCACATTTTCGTGTGCGATACTTCCCTCCGGGTCTTCGGGCCTTGCGAAGCTCTGTGTACTGCGAGCGCTGCTACTCGCAGCTGAGAAGGACCGTGGAGCTAGCGGCGAATTCGGAGAGCTCTTCGCTGCACTGCGCCGCTCGCAAGCGGCTTCGTTCTTCGCCTTCTGCCGTCCGGCGAGAGCTGAACTCCAGCGGTCAGTTGCAGCTCTGCCCAACAGCGTGTTCGCAGTTCTGCGGGCAAGCACGCCCTCTTGCCTTGGCCCCGAGAGCAAAGTCCCGAGCGAGCACTCGACTCAGTGCAATGCACCCGGAAGGACGCTCTCGCTCGCCTTTCAAGGAGCGATTCCTAACAGCAGAAGCAGCAGAGGCACAAACTGCACGACGAGAGGGGACAACGTAGAACACGTCTCTGTCCTGGCACATTTTCGTGTGCGATACTTCCCTCCGGCTCTTCGGGCCTTGCGAAGCTCTGTGTACTGCGAGCGCTGCTACTCGCAGCTGAGAAGGACCGTGGAGCTAGCGGCGAATTCGGAGAGCTCTTCGCTGCACTGCGCCGCTCGCAAGCGGCTTCGTTCTTCGCCTTCTGCCGTCCGGCGAGAGCTGAACTCCAGCGGTCAGTTGCAGCTCTGCCCAACAGCGTGTTCTCAGTTCTGCGGGCAAGCACGCCCTCTTGCCTTGGCCCCGAGAGCAAAGTCCCGAGCGAGCACTCGACTCAGTGCAATGCACAAGAAGGACGGTCTCGCTCGCCTTTCAAGGAGCGATTCCTAACAGCAGAAGCAGCAGAGGCACAAACTGCACGACGAGAGGGGACAACGTAGAACACGTCTCTGTCCTGGCACATTTTCGTGTGCGATACTTCCCTCCGGCTCTTCGGTTCTTGCGAAGCTCTGTGTACTGCGAGCGCTGCTACTCGCAGCTGAGAAGGACCGTGGAGCTAGCGGCGAATTCGGAGAGCTCTTCGCTGCACTGCGCCGCTCGCAAGCGGCTTCGTTCTTCGCCTTCTGCCGTCCGGCGAGAGCTGAACTCCAGCGGTCAGTTGCAGCTCTGCCCAACAGCGTGTTCTCAGTTCTGCGGGCAAGCACGCCCTCTTGCCTTGGCCCCGAGTGCAAAGTCCCGAGCGAGCACTCGACTCAGTGCAATGCACCCGGAAGGACGCTCTCGCTCGTCTTTCAAGGAGCGATTCCTAACAGCAGAAGCAGCAGAGGCACAAACTGCACGACGAGAAGGGACAACGTAGAACACGTCTCTGTCTTGGCACATTTTCGTGTGCGATACTTCCCTCCGGGTCTTCGGTTCTTGCGAAGCTCTGTGTACTGCGAGCGCTGCTACTCGCAGCTGAGAAGGACCGTGGAGCTAGCGGCGAATTCGGAGAGCTCTTCGCTGCACTGCGCCGCTCGCAAGCGGCTTCGTTCTTCGCCTTCTGCCGTCCGGCGAGAGCTGAACTCCAGCGGTCAGTTGCAGCTCTGCCCAACAGCGTGTTCTCAGTTCTGCGGGCAAGCACGCCCTCTTGCCTTGGCCCCGAGTGCAAAGTCCCGAGCGAGCACTCGACTCAGTGCAATGCACCCGGAAGGACGCTCTCGCTCGTCTTTCAAGGAGCGATTCCTAACAGCAGAAGCAGCAGAGGCACAAACTGCACGACGAGAAGGGACAACGTAGAACACGTCTCTGTCCTGGCACATTTTCGTGTGCGATACTTCCCTCCGGGTCTTCGGTCCTTGCGAAGCTCTGTGTACTGCGAGCGCTGCTACTCGCAGCTGAGAAGGACCGTGGAGCTAGCGGCGAATTCGGAGAGCTCTTCGCTGCACTGCGCCGCTCGCAAGCGGCTTCGTTCTTCGCCTTCTGCCGTCCGGCGAGAGCTGAACTCCAGCGGTCAGTTGCAGCTCTGCCCAACAGCGTGTTCTCAGTTCTGCGGGCAAGCACGCCCTCTTGCCTTGGCCCCGAGTGCAAAGTCCCGAGCGAGCACTCGACTCAGTGCAATGCACCCGGAAGGACGCTCTCGCTCGCCTTTCAAGGAGCGATTCCTAACAGCAGAAGCAGCAGAGGCACAAACTGCACGACGAGAAGGGACAACGTAGAACACGTCTCTGTCCTGGCACATTTTCGTGTGCGATACTTCCCTCCGGGTCTTCGGTCCTTGCGAAGCTCTGTGTACTGCGAGCGCTGCTACTCGCAGCTGAGAAGGACCGTGGAGCTAGCGGCGAATTCGGAGAGCTCTTCGCTGCACTGCGCCGCTCGCAAGCGGCTTCGTTCTTCGCCTTCTGCCGTCCGGCGAGAGCTGAACTCCAGCGGTCAGTTGCAGCTCTGCCCAACAGCGTGTTCTCAGTTCTGCGGGCAAGCACGCCCTCTTGCCTTGGCCCCGAGAGCAAAGTCCCGAGCGAGCACTCGACTCAGTGCAATGCACCCGGAAGGACGCTCTCGCTCGCCTTTCAAGGAGCGATTCCTAACAGCAGAAGCAGCAGAGGCACAAACTGGACGACGAGAGGGGACAACGTAGAACACGTCTCTGTCCTGGCACATTTTCGTGTGCGATACTTCCCTCCGGGTCTTCGGGCCTTGCGAAGCTCTGTGTACTGCGAGCGCTGCTACTCGCAGCTGAGAAGGACCGTGGAGCTAGCGGCGAATTCGGAGAGCTCTTCGCTGCACTGCGCCGCTCGCAAGCGACTTCGTTCTTCGCCTTCTGCCGTCCGGCGAGAGCTGAACTCCAGCGGTCAGTTGCAGCTCTGCCCAACAGCGTGTTCTCGGTTCTGCGGGCAAGCACGCCCTCTTGCCTTGGCCCCGAGAGCAAAGTCCCGAGCGAGCACTCGACTCAGTGCAATGCACCCGGAAGGACGCTCTCGCTCGCCTTTCAAGGAGCGATTCCTAACAGCAGAAGCAGCAGAGGCACAAACTGCACGACGAGAGGGGACAACGTAGAACACGTCTCTGTCCTGGCACATTTTCGTGTGCGATACTTCCCTCCGGCTCTTCGGGCCTTGCGAAGCTCTGTGTACTGCGAGCGCTGCTACTCGCAGCTGAGAAGGACCGTGGAGCTAGCGGCGAATTCGGAGAGCTCTTCGCTGCACTGCGCCGCTCGCAAGCGGCTTCGTTCTTCGCCTTCTGCCGTCCGGCGAAGGCTGAACTCCAGCGGTCAGTTGCAGCTCTGCCCAATAGCGTGTTCTCGGTTCTTCGGGCAAGCACTCCCTCTTGCCTTGGCCCCGAGAGCAAAGTCCCGAGCGAGCACTCGACTCAGTGCAATGCACCCGGAAGGACGCTCTCGCTCGCCTTTCAAGGAGCGATTCCTAACAGCAGAAGCAGCAGAGGCACAAACTGCACGACGAGAGGGGACAACGTAGAACACGTCTCTGTCCTGGCACATTTGCGTGTGCGATACTTCCCTCCGGCTCTTCGGGCCTTGCGAAGCTCTGTGTACTGCGAGCGCTGCTACTCGCAGCTGAGAAGGACCGTGGAGCTAGCGGCGAATTCGGAGAGCTCTTCGCTGCACTGCGCCGCTCGCAAGCGGCTTCGTTCTTCGCCTTCTGCCGTCCGGCGAGAGCTGAACTCCAGCGGTCAGTTGCAGCTCTGCCCAACAGCGTGTTCTCGGTTCTGGGGGAAGCACGCCCTCTTGCCTTGGCCCCGAGAGCAAAGTCCCGAGCGAGCACTCGACTCAGTGCAATGCACCCGGAAGGACGCTCTCGCTCGCCTTTCAAGGAGCGATTCCTAACAGCAGAAGCAGCAGAGGCACAAACTGCACGACGAGAGGGGACACCGTAGAACACGTCTCTGTCCTGGCACATTTTCGTGTGCGATACTTCCCTCCGGCTCTTCGGGCCATGCGAAGCTCTGTGTACTGCGAGAGCAGCTACTCGCAGCTGAGAAGGACCGTGGAGCTAGCGGAGAATTCGGAGAGCTCTTCGCTGCACTGCGCCGCTCGCAAGCGGCTTCGTTCTTCGCCTTCTGCCGTCCGGCGAGAGCTGAACTCCAGCGGTCAGTTGCAGCTCTGCCCAACAGCGTGTTCTCAGTTCTGCGGGCAAGCACGCCCTCTTGCCTTGGCCCCGAGAGCAAAGTCCCGAGCGAGCACTCGACTCAGTGCAATGCACCCGGAAGGACGCTCTCGCTCGCCTTTCAAGGAGCGATTCCTAACAGCAGAAGCAGCAGAGGCACAAACTGCACGACGAGAAGGGACAACGTAGAACACGTCTCTGTCCTGGCACATTTGCGTGTGCGATACTTCCCTCCGGCTCTTCGGGCCTTGCGAAGCTCTGTGTACTGCGAGCGCTGCTACTCGCAGCTGAGAAGGACCGTGGAGCTAGCGGCGAATTCGGAGAGCTCTTCGCTGCACTGCGCCGCTCGCAAGCGGCTTCGTTCTTCGCCTTCTGCCGTCCGGCGAGAGCTGAACTCCAGCGGTCAGTTGCAGCTCTGCCCAACAGCGTGTTCTCAGTTCTGCGGGCAAGCACGCCCTCTTGCCTTGGCCCCGAGAGCAAAGTCCCGAGCGAGCACTCGACTCAGTGCAATGCACCCGGAAGGACGCTCTCGCTCGCCTTTCAAGGAGCGATTCCTAACAGCAGAAGCAGCAGAGGCACAAACTGGACGACGAGAGGGGACAACGTAGAACACGTCTCTGTCCTGGCACATTTTCGTGTGCGATACTTCCCTCCGGGTCTTCGGGCCTTGCGAAGCTCTGTGTACTGCGAGCGCTGCTACTCGCAGCTGAGAAGGACCGTGGAGCTAGCGGCGAATTCGGAGAGCTCTTCGCTGCACTGCGCCGCTCGCAAGCGGCTTCGTTCTTCGCCTTCTGCCGTCCGGCGAGAGCTGAACTCCAGCGGTCAGTTGCAGCTCTGCCCAACAGCGTGTTCGCAGTTCTGCGGGCAAGCACGCCCTCTTGCCTTGGCCCCGAGAGCAAAGTCCCGAGCGAGCACTCGACTCAGTGCAATGCACAAGAAGGACGGTCTCGCTCGCCTTTCAAGGAGCGATTCCTAACAGCAGAAGCAGCAGAGGCACAAACTGCACGACGAGAGGGGACAACGTAGAACACGTCTCTGTCCTGGCACATTTGCGTGTGCGATACTTCCCTCCGGCTCTTCGGTTCTTGCGAAGCTCTGTGTACTGCGAGCGCTGCTACTCGCAGCTGAGAAGGACCGTGGAGCTAGCGGCGAATTCGGAGAGCTCTTCGCTGCACTGCGCCGCTCGCAAGCGGCTTCGTTCTTCGCCTTCTGCCGTCCGGCGAGAGCTGAACTCCAGCGGTCAGTTGCAGCTCTGCCCAACAGCGTGTTCTCAGTTCTGCGGGCAAGCACGCCCTCTTGCCTTGGCCCCGAGTGCAAAGTCCCGAGCGAGCACTCGACTCAGTGCAATGCACCCGGAAGGACGCTCTCGCTCGTCTTTCAAGGAGCGATTCCTAACAGCAGAAGCAGCAGAGGCACAAACTGCACGACGAGAAGGGACAACGTAGAACACGTCTCTGTCTTGGCACATTTGCGTGTGCGATACTTCCCTCCGGGTCTTCGGTTCTTGCGAAGCTCTGTGTACTGCGAGCGCTGCTACTCGCAGCTGAGAAGGACCGTGGAGCTAGCGGCGAATTCGGAGAGCTCTTCGCTGCACTGCGCCGCTCGCAAGCGGCTTCGTTCTTCGCCTTCTGCCGTCCGGCGAGAGCTGAACTCCAGCGGTCAGTTGCAGCTCTGCCCAACAGCGTGTTCTCAGTTCTGCGGGCAAGCACGCCCTCTTGCCTTGGCCCCGAGTGCAAAGTCCCGAGCGAGCACTCGACTCAGTGCAATGCACCCGGAAGGACGCTCTCGCTCGTCTTTCAAGGAGCGATTCCTAACAGCAGAAGCAGCAGAGGCACAAACTGCACGACGAGAAGGGACAACGTAGAACACGTCTCTGTCCTGGCACATTTTCGTGTGCGATACTTCCCTCCGGGTCTTCGGTCCTTGCGAAGCTCTGTGTACTGCGAGCGCTGCTACTCGCAGCTGAGAAGGACCGTGGAGCTAGCGGCGAATTCGGAGAGCTCTTCGCTGCACTGCGCCGCTCGCAAGCGGCTTCGTTCTTCGCCTTCTGCCGTCCGGCGAGAGCTGAACTCCAGCGGTCAGTTGCAGCTCTGCCCAACAGCGTGTTCTCAGTTCTGCGGGCAAGCACGCCCTCTTGCCTTGGCCCCGAGTGCAAAGTCCCGAGCGAGCACTCGACTCAGTGCAATGCACCCGGAAGGACGCTCTCGCTCGTCTTTCAAGGAGCGATTCCTAACAGCAGAAGCAGCAGAGGCACAAACTGCACGACGAGAAGGGACAACGTAGAACACGTCTCTGTCCTGGCACATTTTCGTGTGCGATACTTCCCTCCGGGTCTTCGGTCCTTGCGAAGCTCTGTGTACTGCGAGCGCTGCTACTCGCAGCTGAGAAGGACCGTGGAGCTAGCGGCGAATTCGGAGAGCTCTTCGCTGCACTGCGCCGCTCGCAAGCGGCTTCGTTCTACGCCTTCTGCCGTCCGGCGAGAGCTGAACTCCAGCGGTCAGTTGCAGCTCTGCCCAACAGCGTGTTCTCAGTTCTGCGGGCAAGCACGCCCTCTTGCCTTGGCCCCGAGAGCAAAGTCCCGAGCGAGCACTCGACTCAGTGCAATGCACCCGGAAGGACGCTCTCGCTCGCCTTTCAAGGAGCGATTCCTAACAGCAGAAGCAGCAGAGGCACAAACTGGACGACGAGAGGGGACAACGTAGAACACGTCTCTGTCCTGGCACATTTTCGTGTGCGATACTTCCCTCCGGGTCTTCGGGCCTTGCGAAGCTCTGTGTACTGCGAGCGCTGCTACTCGCAGCTGAGAAGGACCGTGGAGCTAGCGGCGAATTCGGAGAGCTCTTCGCTGCACTGCGCCGCTCGCAAGCGGCTTCGTTCTTCGCCTTCTGCCGTCCGGCGAGAGCTGAACTCCAGCGGTCAGTTGCAGCTCTGCCCAACAGCGTGTTCTCGGTTCTGCGGGCAAGCACGCCCTCTTGCCTTGGCCCCGAGAGCAAAGTCCCGAGCGAGCACTCGACTCAGTGCAATGCACCCGGAAGGACGCTCTCGCTCGCCTTTCAAGGAGCGATTCCTAACAGCAGAAGCAGCAGAGGCACAAACTGCACGACGAGAGGGGACAACGTAGAACACGTCTCTGTCCTGGCACATTTTCGTGTGCGATACTTCCCTCCGGCTCTTCGGGCGTTGCGAAGCTCTGTGTACTGCGAGCGCTGCTACTCGCAGCTGAGAAGGACCGTGGAGCTAGCGGCGAATTCGGAGAGCTCTTCGCTGCACTGCGCCGCTCGCAAGCGGCTTCGTTCTTCGCCTTCTGCCGTCCGGCGAAGGCTGAACTCCAGCGGTCCGTTGCAGCTCTGCCCAATAGCGTGTTCTCGGTTCTTCGGGCAAGCACGCCCTCTTGCCTTGGCCCCGAGAGCAAAGTCCCGAGCGAGCACTCGACTCAGTGCAATGCACCCGGAAGGACGCTCTCGCTCGCCTTTCAAGGAGCGATTCCTAACAGCAGAAGCAGCAGAGGCACAAACTGCACGACGAGAGGGGACACCGTAGAACACGTCTCTGTCCTGGCACATTTGCGTGTGCGATACTTCCCTCCGGCTCTTCGGGCCTTGCGAAGCTCTGTGTACTGCGAGCGCTGCTACTCGCAGCTGAGAAGGACCGTGGAGCTAGCGGCGAATTCGGAGAGCTCTTCGCTGCACTGCGCCGCTCGCAAGCGGCTTCGTTCTTCGCCTTCTGCCGTCCGGCGAGAGCTGAACTCCAGCGGTCAGTTGCAGCTCTGCCCAACAGCGTGTTCTCGGTTCTGGGGGAAGCACGCCCTCTTGCCTTGGCCCCGAGAGCAAAGTCCCGAGCGAGCACTCGACTCAGTGCAATGCACCCGGAAGGACGCTCTCGCTCGCCTTTCAAGGAGCGATTCCTAACAGCAGAAGCAGCAGAGGCACAAACTGCACGACGAGAGGGGACAACGTAGAACACGTCTCTGTCCTGGCACATTTGCGTGTGCGATACTTCCCTCCGGCTCTTCGGGCCTTGCGAAGCTCTGTGTACTGCGAGCGCTGCTACTCGCAGCTGAGAAGGACCGTGGAGCTAGCGGCGAATTCGGAGAGCTCTTCGCTGCACTGCGCCGCTCGCAAGCGGCTTCGTTCTTCGCCTTCTGCCGTCCGGCGAGAGCTGAACTCCAGCGGTCAGTTGCAGCTCTGCCCAACAGCGTGTTCTCGGTTCTGCGGGCAAGCACGCCCTCTTGCCTTGGCCCCGAGAGCAAAGTCCCGAGCGAGCTCTCGACTCAGTGCAATGCACCCGGAAGGACGCTCTCGCTCGTCTTTCAAGGAGCGATTCCTAACAGCAGAAGCAGCAGAGGCACAAACTGCACGACGAGAAGGGACAACGTAGAACACGTCTCTGTCTTGGCACATTTTCGTGTGCGATACTTCCCTCCGGGTCTTCGGTTCTTGCGAAGCTCTGTGTACTGCGAGCGCTGCTACTCGCAGCTGAGAAGGACCGTGGAGCTAGCGGCGAATTCGGAGAGCTCTTCGCTGCACTGCGCCGCTCGCAAGCGCCTTCGTTCTTCGCCTTCTGCCGTCCGGCGAGAGCTGAACTCCAGCGGTCAGTTGCAGCTCTGCCCAACAGCGTGTTCTCAGTTCTGCGGGCAAGCACGCCCTCTTGCCTTGGCCCCGAGTGCAAAGTCCCGAGCGAGCACTCGACTCAGTGCAATGCACCCGGAAGGACGCTCTCGCTCGTCTTTCAAGGAGCGATTCCTAACAGCAGAAGCAGCAGAGGCACAAACTGCACGACGAGAAGGGACAACGTAGAACACGTCTCTGTCCTGGCACATTTTCGTGTGCGATACTTCCCTCCGGGTCTTCGGTCCTTGCGAAGCTCTGTGTACTGCGAGCGCTGCTACTCGCAGCTGAGAAGGACCGTGGAGCTAGCGGCGAATTCGGAGAGCTCTTCGCTGCACTGCGCCGCTCGCAAGCGGCTTCGTTCTTCGCCTTCTGCCGTCCGGCGAGAGCTGAACTCCAGCGGTCAGTTGCAGCTCTGCCCAACAGCGTGTTCTCGGTTCTGCGGGCAAGCACGCCCTCTTGCCTTGGCCCCGAGAGCAAAGTCCCGAGCGAGCTCTCGACTCAGTGCAATGCACCCGGAAGGACGCTCTCGCTCGTCTTTCAAGGAGCGATTCCTAACAGCAGAAGCAGCAGAGGCACAAACTGCACGACGAGAAGGGACAACGTAGAACACGTCTCTGTCTTGGCACATTTTCGTGTGCGATACTTCCCTCCGGGTCTTCGGTTCTTGCGAAGCTCTGTGTACTGCGAGCGCTGCTACTCGCAGCTGAGAAGGACCGTGGAGCTAGCGGCGAATTCGGAGAGCTCTTCGCTGCACTGCGCCGCTCGCAAGCGCCTTCGTTCTTCGCCTTCTGCCGTCCGGCGAGAGCTGAACTCCAGCGGTCAGTTGCAGCTCTGCCCAACAGCGTGTTCTCAGTTCTGCGGGCAAGCACGCCCTCTTGCCTTGGCCCCGAGTGCAAAGTCCCGAGCGAGCACTCGACTCAGTGCAATGCACCCGGAAGGACGCTCTCGCTCGCCTTTCAAGGAGCGATTCCTAACAGCAGAAGCAGCAGAGGCACAAACTGCACGACGAGAAGGGACAACGTAGAACACGTCTCTGTCCTGGCACATTTTCGTGTGCGATACTTCCCTCCGGGTCTTCGGTCCTTGCGAAGCTCTGTGTACTGCGAGCGCTGCTACTCGCAGCTGAGAAGGACCGTGGAGCTAGCGGCGAATTCGGAGAGCTCTTCGCTGCACTGCGCCGCTCGCAAGCGGCTTCGTTCTTCGCCTTCTGCCGTCCGGCGAGAGCTGAACTCCAGCGGTCAGTTGCAGCTCTGCCCAACAGCGTGTTCTCAGTTCTGCGGGCAAGCACGCCCTCTTGCCTTGGCCCCGAGTGCAAAGTCCCGAGCGAGCACTCGACTCAGTGCAATGCACCCGGAAGGACGCTCTCGCTCGTCTTTCAAGGAGCGATTCCTAACAGCAGAAGCAGCAGAGGCACAAACTGCACGACGAGAAGGGACAACGTAGAACACGTCTCTGTCCTGGCACATTTTCGTGTGCGATACTTCCCTCCGGGTCTTCGGTCCTTGCGAAGCTCTGTGTACTGCGAGCGCTGCTACTCGCAGCTGAGAAGGACCGTGGAGCTAGCGGCGAATTCGGAGAGCTCTTCGCTGCACTGCGCCGCTCGCAAGCGGCTTCGTTCTACGCCTTCTGCCGTCCGGCGAGAGCTGAACTCCAGCGGTCAGTTGCAGCTCTGCCCAACAGCGTGTTCTCAGTTCTGCGGGCAAGCACGCCCTCTTGCCTTGGCCCCGAGAGCAAAGTCCCGAGCGAGCACTCGACTCAGTGCAATGCACCCGGAAGGACGCTCTCGCTCGCCTTTCAAGGAGCGATTCCTAACAGCAGAAGCAGCAGAGGCACAAACTGCACGACGAGAGGGGACAACGTAGAACACGTCTCTGTCCTGGCACATTTTCGTGTGCGATACTTCCCTCCGGGTCTTCGGGCCTTGCGAAGCTCTGTGTACTGCGAGCGCTGCTACTCGCAGCTGAGAAGGACCGTGGAGCTAGCGGCGAATTCGGAGAGCTCTTCGCTGCACTGCGCCGCTCGCAAGCGACTTCGTTCTTCGCCTTCTGCCGTCCGGCGAGAGCTGAACTCCAGCGGTCAGTTGCAGCTCTGCCCAACAGCGTGTTCTCGGTTCTGCGGGCAAGCACGCCCTCTTGCCTTGGCCCCGAGAGCAAAGTCCCGAGCGAGCACTCGACTCAGTGCAATGCACCCGGAAGGACGCTCTCGCTCGCCTTTCAAGGAGCGATTCCTAACAGCAGAAGCAGCAGAGGCACAAACTGCACGACGAGAGGGGACAACGTAGAACACGTCTCTGTCCTGGCACATTTTCGTGTGCGATACTTCCCTCCGGCTCTTCGGGCCTTGCGAAGCTCTGTGTACTGCGAGCGCTGCTACTCGCAGCTGAGAAGGACCGTGGAGCTAGCGGCGAATTCGGAGAGCTCTTCGCTGCACTGCGCCGCTCGCAAGCGGCTTCGTTCTTCGCCTTCTGCCGTCCGGCGAGAGCTGAACTCCAGCGGTCAGTTGCAGCTCTGCCCAACAGCGTGTTCTCAGTTCTGCGGGCAAGCACGCCCTCTTGCCTTGGCCCCGAGAGCAAAGTCCCGAGCGAGCACTCGACTCAGTGCAATGCACCCGGAAGGACGCTCTCGCTCGCCTTTCAAGGAGCGATTCCTAACAGCAGAAGCAGCAGAGGCACAAACTGGACGACGAGAGGGGACAACGTAGAACACGTCTCTGTCCTGGCACATTTTCGTGTGCGATACTTCCCTCCGGGTCTTCGGGCCTTGCGAAGCTCTGTGTACTGCGAGCGCTGCTACTCGCAGCTGAGAAGGACCGTGGAGCTAGCGGCGAATTCGGAGAGCTCTTCGCTGCACTGCGCCGCTCGCAAGCGGCTTCGTTCTTCGCCTTCTGCCGTCCGGCGAGAGCTGAACTCCAGCGGTCAGTTGCAGCTCTGCCCAACAGCGTGTTCGCAGTTCTGCGGGCAAGCACGCCCTCTTGCCTTGGCCCCGAGAGCAAAGTC
The DNA here is from genome assembly GCF_052056855.1 of Sturnus vulgaris. Taxonomy (NCBI): domain Eukaryota; kingdom Metazoa; phylum Chordata; class Aves; order Passeriformes; family Sturnidae; genus Sturnus; species Sturnus vulgaris. The sequence continues at coordinate 265,699 of NW_028276403.1, forward strand.
CCGAGCGAGCACTCGACTCAGTGCAATGCACCCGGAAGGACGCTCTCGCTCGCCTTTCAAGGAGCGATTCCTAACAGCAGAAGCAGCAGAGGCACAAACTGCACGACGAGAGGGGACAACGTAGAACACGTCTCTGTCCTGGCACATTTTCGTGTGCGATACTTCCCTCCGGCTCTTCGGGCCTTGCGAAGCTCTGTGTACTGCGAGCGCTGCTACTCGCAGCTGAGAAGGACCGTGGAGCTAGCGGCGAATTCGGAGAGCTCTTCGCTGCACTGCGCCGCTCGCAAGCGGCTTCGTTCTTCGCCTTCTGCCGTCCGGCGAGAGCTGAACTCCAGCGGTCAGTTGCAGCTCTGCCCAACAGCGTGTTCTCAGTTCTGCGGGCAAGCACGCCCTCTTGCCTTGGCCCCGAGAGCAAAGTCCCGAGCGAGCACTCGACTCAGTGCAATGCACAAGAAGGACGGTCTCGCTCGCCTTTCAAGGAGCGATTCCTAACAGCAGAAGCAGCAGAGGCACAAACTGCACGACGAGAGGGGACAACGTAGAACACGTCTCTGTCCTGGCACATTTTCGTGTGCGATACTTCCCTCCGGCTCTTCGGTTCTTGCGAAGCTCTGTGTACTGCGAGCGCTGCTACTCGCAGCTGAGAAGGACCGTGGAGCTAGCGGCGAATTCGGAGAGCTCTTCGCTGCACTGCGCCGCTCGCAAGCGGCTTCGTTCTTCGCCTTCTGCCGTCCGGCGAGAGCTGAACTCCAGCGGTCAGTTGCAGCTCTGCCCAACAGCGTGTTCTCAGTTCTGCGGGCAAGCACGCCCTCTTGCCTTGGCCCCGAGTGCAAAGTCCCGAGCGAGCACTCGACTCAGTGCAATGCACCCGGAAGGACGCTCTCGCTCGTCTTTCAAGGAGCGATTCCTAACAGCAGAAGCAGCAGAGGCACAAACTGCACGACGAGAAGGGACAACGTAGAACACGTCTCTGTCTTGGCACATTTTCGTGTGCGATACTTCCCTCCGGGTCTTCGGTTCTTGCGAAGCTCTGTGTACTGCGAGCGCTGCTACTCGCAGCTGAGAAGGACCGTGGAGCTAGCGGCGAATTCGGAGAGCTCTTCGCTGCACTGCGCCGCTCGCAAGCGGCTTCGTTCTTCGCCTTCTGCCGTCCGGCGAGAGCTGAACTCCAGCGGTCAGTTGCAGCTCTGCCCAACAGCGTGTTCTCAGTTCTGCGGGCAAGCACGCCCTCTTGCCTTGGCCCCGAGTGCAAAGTCCCGAGCGAGCACTCGACTCAGTGCAATGCACCCGGAAGGACGCTCTCGCTCGTCTTTCAAGGAGCGATTCCTAACAGCAGAAGCAGCAGAGGCACAAACTGCACGACGAGAAGGGACAACGTAGAACACGTCTCTGTCCTGGCACATTTTCGTGTGCGATACTTCCCTCCGGGTCTTCGGTCCTTGCGAAGCTCTGTGTACTGCGAGCGCTGCTACTCGCAGCTGAGAAGGACCGTGGAGCTAGCGGCGAATTCGGAGAGCTCTTCGCTGCACTGCGCCGCTCGCAAGCGGCTTCGTTCTTCGCCTTCTGCCGTCCGGCGAGAGCTGAACTCCAGCGGTCAGTTGCAGCTCTGCCCAACAGCGTGTTCTCAGTTCTGCGGGCAAGCACGCCCTCTTGCCTTGGCCCCGAGTGCAAAGTCCCGAGCGAGCACTCGACTCAGTGCAATGCACCCGGAAGGACGCTCTCGCTCGTCTTTCAAGGAGCGATTCCTAACAGCAGAAGCAGCAGAGGCACAAACTGCACGACGAGAAGGGACAACGTAGAACACGTCTCTGTCCTGGCACATTTTCGTGTGCGATACTTCCCTCCGGGTCTTCGGTCCTTGCGAAGCTCTGTGTACTGCGAGCGCTGCTACTCGCAGCTGAGAAGGACCGTGGAGCTAGCGGCGAATTCGGAGAGCTCTTCGCTGCACTGCGCCGCTCGCAAGCGGCTTCGTTCTACGCCTTCTGCCGTCCGGCGAGAGCTGAACTCCAGCGGTCAGTTGCAGCTCTGCCCAACAGCGTGTTCTCAGTTCTGCGGGCAAGCACGCCCTCTTGCCTTGGCCCCGAGAGCAAAGTCCCGAGCGAGCACTCGACTCAGTGCAATGCACCCGGAAGGACGCTCTCGCTCGCCTTTCAAGGAGCGATTCCTAACAGCAGAAGCAGCAGAGGCACAAACTGGACGACGAGAGGGGACAACGTAGAACACGTCTCTGTCCTGGCACATTTTCGTGTGCGATACTTCCCTCCGGGTCTTCGGGCCTTGCGAAGCTCTGTGTACTGCGAGCGCTGCTACTCGCAGCTGAGAAGGACCGTGGAGCTAGCGGCGAATTCGGAGAGCTCTTCGCTGCACTGCGCCGCTCGCAAGCGGCTTCGTTCTTCGCCTTCTGCCGTCCGGCGAGAGCTGAACTCCAGCGGTCAGTTGCAGCTCTGCCCAACAGCGTGTTCTCGGTTCTGCGGGCAAGCACGCCCTCTTGCCTTGGCCCCGAGAGCAAAGTCCCGAGCGAGCACTCGACTCAGTGCAATGCACCCGGAAGGACGCTCTCGCTCGCCTTTCAAGGAGCGATTCCTAACAGCAGAAGCAGCAGAGGCACAAACTGCACGACGAGAGGGGACAACGTAGAACACGTCTCTGTCCTGGCACATTTTCGTGTGCGATACTTCCCTCCGGCTCTTCGGGCGTTGCGAAGCTCTGTGTACTGCGAGCGCTGCTACTCGCAGCTGAGAAGGACCGTGGAGCTAGCGGCGAATTCGGAGAGCTCTTCGCTGCACTGCGCCGCTCGCAAGCGGCTTCGTTCTTCGCCTTCTGCCGTCCGGCGAAGGCTGAACTCCAGCGGTCCGTTGCAGCTCTGCCCAATAGCGTGTTCTCGGTTCTTCGGGCAAGCACGCCCTCTTGCCTTGGCCCCGAGAGCAAAGTCCCGAGCGAGCACTCGACTCAGTGCAATGCACCCGGAAGGACGCTCTCGCTCGCCTTTCAAGGAGCGATTCCTAACAGCAGAAGCAGCAGAGGCACAAACTGCACGACGAGAGGGGACACCGTAGAACACGTCTCTGTCCTGGCACATTTGCGTGTGCGATACTTCCCTCCGGCTCTTCGGGCCTTGCGAAGCTCTGTGTACTGCGAGCGCTGCTACTCGCAGCTGAGAAGGACCGTGGAGCTAGCGGCGAATTCGGAGAGCTCTTCGCTGCACTGCGCCGCTCGCAAGCGGCTTCGTTCTTCGCCTTCTGCCGTCCGGCGAGAGCTGAACTCCAGCGGTCAGTTGCAGCTCTGCCCAACAGCGTGTTCTCGGTTCTGGGGGAAGCACGCCCTCTTGCCTTGGCCCCGAGAGCAAAGTCCCGAGCGAGCACTCGACTCAGTGCAATGCACCCGGAAGGACGCTCTCGCTCGCCTTTCAAGAGCGATTCCTAACAGCAGAAGCAGCAGAGGCACAAACTGCACGACGAGAGGGGACAACGTAGAACACGTCTCTGTCCTGGCACATTTGCGTGTGCGATACTTCCCTCCGGCTCTTCGGGCCTTGCGAAGCTCTGTGTACTGCGAGCGCTGCTACTCGCAGCTGAGAAGGACCGTGGAGCTAGCGGCGAATTCGGAGAGCTCTTCGCTGCACTGCGCCGCTCGCAAGCGGCTTCGTTCTTCGCCTTCTGCCGTCCGGCGAGAGCTGAACTCCAGCGGTCAGTTGCAGCTCTGCCCAACAGCGTGTTCTCGGTTCTGGGGAAGCACGCCCTCTTGCCTTGGCCCCGAGAGCAAAGTCCCGAGCGAGCACTCGACTCAGTGCAATGCACCCGGAAGGACGCTCTCGCTCGCCTTTCAAGGAGCGATTCCTAACAGCAGAAGCAGCAGAGCACAAACTGCACGACGAGAAGGGACAACGTAGAACACGTCTCTGTCCTGGCACATTTTCGTGTGCGATACTTCCCTCCGGCTCTTCGGGCCTTGCGAAGCTCTGTGTACTGCGAGCGCTGCTACTCGCAGCTGAGAAGGACCGTGGAGCTAGCGGCGAATTCGGAGAGCTCTTCGCTGCACTGCGCCGCTCGCAAGCGGCTTCGTTCTTCGCCTTCTGCCGTCCGGCGAGAGCTGAACTCCAGCGGTCAGTTGCAGCTCTGCCCAACAGCGTGTTCTCGGTTCTGCGGGCAAGCACGCCCTCTTGCCTTGGCCCCGAGAGCAAAGTCCCGAGCGAGCTCTCGACTCAGTGCAATGCACCGGAAGGACGCTCTCGCTCGTCTTTCAAGGAGCGATTCCTAACAGCAGAAGCAGCAGAGGCACAAACTGCACGACGAGAAGGGACAACGTAGAACACGTCTCTGTCTTGGCACATTTTCGTGTGCGATACTTCCCTCCGGGTCTTCGGTTCTTGCGAAGCTCTGTGTACTGCGAGCGCTGCTACTCGCAGCTGAGAAGGACCGTGGAGCTAGCGGCGAATTCGGAGAGCTCTTCGCTGCACTGCGCCGCTCGCAAGCGCCTTCGTTCTTCGCCTTCTGCCGTCCGGCGAGAGCTGAACTCCAGCGGTCAGTTGCAGCTCTGCCCAACAGCGTGTTCTCAGTTCTGCGGGCAAGCACGCCCTCTTGCCTTGGCCCCGAGTGCAAAGTCCCGAGCGAGCACTCGACTCAGTGCAATGCACCCGGAAGGACGCTCTCGCTCGTCTTTCAAGGAGCGATTCCTAACAGCAGAAGCAGCAGAGGCACAAACTGCACGACGAGAAGGGACAACGTAGAACACGTCTCTGTCCTGGCACATTTTCGTGTGCGATACTTCCCTCCGGGTCTTCGGTCCTTGCGAAGCTCTGTGTACTGCGAGCGCTGCTACTCGCAGCTGAGAAGGACCGTGGAGCTAGCGGCGAATTCGGAGAGCTCTTCGCTGCACTGCGCCGCTCGCAAGCGGCTTCGTTCTTCGCCTTCTGCCGTCCGGCGAGAGCTGAACTCCAGCGGTCAGTTGCAGCTCTGCCCAACAGCGTGTTCTCGGTTCTGCGGGCAAGCACGCCCTCTTGCCTTGGCCCCCGAGAGCAAAGTCCCGAGCGAGCTCTCGACTCAGTGCAATGCACCCGGAAGGACGCTCTCGCTCGTCTTTCAAGGAGCGATTCCTAACAGCAGAAGCAGCAGAGGCACAAACTGCACGACGAGAAGGGACAACGTAGAACACGTCTCTGTCTTGGCACATTTTCGTGTGCGATACTTCCCTCCGGGTCTTCGGTTCTTGCGAAGCTCTGTGTACTGCGAGCGCTGCTACTCGCAGCTGAGAAGGACCGTGGAGCTAGCGGCGAATTCGGAGAGCTCTTCGCTGCACTGCGCCGCTCGCAAGCGCCTTCGTTCTTCGCCTTCTGCCGTCCGGCGAGAGCTGAACTCCAGCGGTCAGTTGCAGCTCTGCCCAACAGCGTGTTCTCAGTTCTGCGGGCAAGCACGCCCTCTTGCCTTGGCCCCGAGTGCAAAGTCCCGAGCGAGCACTCGACTCAGTGCAATGCACCCGGAAGGACGCTCTCGCTCGTCTTTCAAGGAGCGATTCCTAACAGCAGAAGCAGCAGAGGCACAAACTGCACGACGAGAAGGGACAACGTAGAACACGTCTCTGTCCTGGCACATTTTCGTGTGCGATACTTCCCTCCGGGTCTTCGGTCCTTGCGAAGCTCTGTGTACTGCGAGCGCTGCTACTCGCAGCTGAGAAGGACCGTGGAGCTAGCGGCGAATTCGGAGAGCTCTTCGCTGCACTGCGCCGCTCGCAAGCGGCCTTCGTTCTTCGCCTTCTGCCGTACGGCGAGAGCTGAACTCCAGCGGTCAGTTGCAGCTCTGCCCAACAGCGTGTTCTCAGTTCTGCGGGCAAGCACGCCCTCTTGCCTTGGCCCCGAGTGCAAAGTCCCGAGCGAGCACTCGACTCAGTGCAATGCACCCGGAAGGACGCTCTCGCTCGTCTTTCAAGGAGCGATTCCTAACAGCAGAAGCAGCAGAGGCACAAACTGCACGACGAGAAGGGACAACGTAGAACACGTCTCTGTCCTGGCACATTTTCGTGTGCGATACTTCCCTCCGGTCTTCGGTCCTTGCGAAGCTCTGTGTACTGCGAGCGCTGCTACTCGCAGCTGAGAAGGACCGTGGAGCTAGCGGCGAATTCGGAGAGCTCTTCGCTGCACTGCGCCGCTCGCAAGCGGCTTCGTTCTACGCCTTCTGCCGTCCGGCGAGAGCTGAACTCCAGCGGTCAGTTGCAGCTCTGCCCAACAGCGTGTTCTCAGTTCTGCGGGCAAGCACGCCCTCTTGCCTTGGCCCCGAGAGCAAAGTCCCGAGCGAGCACTCGACTCAGTGCAATGCACCGGAAGGACGCTCTCGCTCGCCTTTCAAGGAGCGATTCCTAACAGCAGAAGCAGCAGAGGCACAAACTGGACGACGAGAGGGGACAACGTAGAACACGTCTCTGTCCTGGCACATTTTCGTGTGCGATACTTCCCTCCGGGTCTTCGGGCCTTGCGAAGCTCTGTGTACTGCGAGCGCTGCTACTCGCAGCTGAGAAGGACCGTGGAGCTAGCGGCGAATTCGGAGAGCTCTTCGCTGCACTGCGCCGCTCGCAAGCGACTTCGTTCTTCGCCTTCTGCCGTCCGGCGAGAGCTGAACTCCAGCGGTCAGTTGCAGCTCTGCCCAACAGCGTGTTCTCGGTTCTGCGGGCAAGCACGCCCTCTTGCCTTGGCCCGAGAGCAAAGTCCCGAGCGAGCACTCGACTCAGTGCAATGCACCCGGAAGGACGCTCTCGCTCGCCTTTCAAGGAGCGATTCCTAACAGCAGAAGCAGCAGAGGCACAAACTGCACGACGAGAGGGGGACAACGTAGAACACGTCTCTGTCCTGGCACATTTTCGTGTGCGATACTTCCCTCCGGCTCTTCGGGCCTTGCGAAGCTCTGTGTACTGCGAGCGCTGCTACTCGCAGCTGAGAAGGACCGTGGAGCTAGCGGCGAATTCGGAGAGCTCTTCGCTGCACTGCGCCGCTCGCAAGCGGCTTCGTTCTTCGCCTTCTGCCGTCCGGCGAAGGCTGAACTCCAGCGGTCCGTTGCAGCTCTGCCCAATAGCGTGTTCTCGGTTCTTCGGGCAAGCACTCCCTCTTGCCTTGGCCCCGAGAGCAAAGTCCCGAGCGAGCACTCGACTCAGTGCAATGCACCCGGAAGGACGCTCTCGCTCGCCTTTCAAGGAGCGATTCCTAACAGCAGAAGCAGCAGAGGCACAAACTGCACGACGAGAGGGGACAACGTAGAACACGTCTCTGTCCTGGCACATTTGCGTGTGCGATACTTCCCTCCGGCTCTTCGGGCCTTGCGAAGCTCTGTGTACTGCGAGCGCTGCTACTCGCAGCTGAGAAGGACCGTGGAGCTAGCGGCGAATTCGGAGAGCTCTTCGCTGCACTGCGCCGCTCGCAAGCGGCTTCGTTCTTCGCCTTCTGCCGTCCGGCGAGAGCTGAACTCCAGCGGTCAGTTGCAGCTCTGCCCAACAGCGTGTTCTCGGTTCTGGGGGAAGCACGCCCTCTTGCCTTGGCCCCGAGAGCAAAGTCCAGAGCGAGCACTCGACTCAGTGCAATGCACCCGGAAGGACGCTCTCGCTCGCCTTTCAAGGAGCGATTCCTAACAGCAGAAGCAGCAGAGGCACAAACTGCACGACGAGAGGGACACCGTAGAACACGTCTCTGTCCTGGCACATTTTCGTGTGCGATACTTCCCTCCGGCTCTTCGGGCCTTGCGAAGCTCTGTGTACTGCGAGAGCAGCTACTCGCAGCTGAGAAGGGACCGTGGAGCTAGCGGAGAATTCGGAGAGCTCTTCGCTGCACTGCGCCGCTCGCAAGCGGCTTCGTTCTTCGCTTCTGCCGTCCGGCGAGAGCTGAACTCCAGCGGTCAGTTGCAGCTCTGCCCAACAGCGTGTTCTCAGTTCTGCGGGCAAGCACGCCCTCTTGCCTTGGCCCCGAGAGCAAAGTCCCGAGCGAGCACTCGACTCAGTGCAATGCACCCGGAAGGACGCTCTCGCTCGCCTTTCAAGGAGCGATCCTAACAGCAGAAGCAGCAGAGGCACAAACTGCACGACGAGAAGGGACAACGTAGAACACGTCTCTGTCTGGCACATTTGCGTGTGCGATACTTCCCTCCGGCTCTTCGGGCTTGCGAAGCTCTGTGTACTGCGAGCGCTGCTACTCGCAGCTGAGAAGACCGTGGAGCTAGCGGCGAATTCGGAGAGCTCTTCGCTGCACTGCGCCGCTCGCAAGCGGCTTCGTTCTTCGCCTTCTGCCGTCCGGCGAGAGCTGAACTCCAGCGGTCAGTTGCAGCTCTGCCCAACAGCGTGTTCTCAGTTCTGCGGGCAAGCACGCCCTCTTGCCTTGGCCCCGAGAGCAAAGTCCGAGCGAGCACTCGACTCAGTGCAATGCACCCGGAAGGACGCTCTCGCTCGCCTTTCAAGGAGCGATTCCTAACAGCAGAAGCAGCAGAGGCACAAACTGCACGACGAGAGGGACAACGTAGAACACGTCTCTGTCCTGGCACATTTTCGTGTGCGATACTTCCCTCCGGCTCTTCGGTTCTTGCGAAGCTCTGTGTACTGCGAGCGCTGCTACTCGCAGCTGAGAAGGACCGTGGAGCTAGCGGCGAATTCGGAGAGCTCTTCGCTGCACTGCGCCGCTCGCAAGCGGCTTCGTTCTTCGCCTTCTGCGTCCGGCGAGAGCTGAACTCCAGCGGTCAGTTGCAGCTCTGCCCAACAGCGTGTTCTCAGTTCTGCGGGCAAGCACGCCCTCTTGCCTTGGCCCCGAGTGCAAAGTCCCGAGCGAGCACTCGACTCAGTGCAATGCACCCGGAAGGACGCTCTCGCTCGTCTTTCAAGGAGCGATTCCTAACAGCAGAAGCAGCAGAGGCACAAACTGCACGACGAGAAGGGACAACGTAGAACACGTCTCTGTCTGGCACATTTTCGTGTGCGATACTTCCCTCCGGGTCTTCGGTCTTGCGAAGCTCTGTGTACTGCGAGCGCTGCTACTCGCAGCTGAGAAGGACCGTGGAGCTAGCGGCGAATTCGGAGAGCTCTTCGCTGCACTGCGCCGCTCGCAAGCGGCTTCGTTCTTCGCCTTCTGCCGTCCGGCGAGAGCTGAACTCCAGCGGTCAGTTGCAGCTCTGCCCAACAGCGTGTTCTCAGTTCTGCGGGCAAGCACGCCCTCTTGCCTTGGCCCCGAGTGCAAAGTCCCGAGCGAGCACTCGACTCAGTGCAATGCACCCGGAAGGACGCTCTCGCTCGCCTTTCAAGGAGCGATTCCTAACAGCAGAAGCAGCAGAGGCACAAACTGCACGACGAGAAGGGACAACGTAGAACACGTCTCTGTCCTGGCACATTTTCGTGTGCGATACTTCCCTCCGGGTCTTCGGTCCTTGCGAAGCTCTGTGTACTGCGAGCGCTGCTACTCGCAGCTGAGAAGGACCGTGGAGCTAGCGGCGAATTCGGAGAGCTCTTCGCTGCACTGCGCCGCTCGCAAGCGGCTTCGTTCTTCGCCTTCTGCCGTCCGGCGAGAGCTGAACTCCAGCGGTCAGTTGCAGCTCTGCCCAACAGCGTGTTCTCAGTTCTGCGGGCAAGCACGCCCTCTTGCCTTGGCCCCGAGTGCAAAGTCCCGAGCGAGCACTCGACTCAGTGCAATGCACCCGGAAGGACGCTCTCGCTCGCCTTTCAAGGAGCGATTCCTAACAGCAGAAGCAGCAGAGGCACAAACTGCACGACGAGAAGGGGACAACGTAGAACACGTCTCTGTCCTGGCACATTTTCGTGTGCGATACTTCCCTCCGGGTCTTCGGGCCTTGCGAAGCTCTGTGTACTGCGAGCGCTGCTACTCGCAGCTGAGAAGGACCGTGGAGCTAGCGGCGAATTCGGAGAGCTCTTCGCTGCACTGCGCCGCTCGCAAGCGCTTCGTTCTTCGCCTTCTGCCGTCCGGCGAGAGCTGAACTCCAGCGGTCAGTTGCAGCTCTGCCCAACAGCGTGTTCTCGTTCTGCGGGCAAGCACGCCCTCTTGCCTTGGCCCCGAGAGCAAAGTCCCGAGCGAGCACTCGACTCAGTGCAATGCACCCGGAAGGACGCTCTCGCTCGCCTTTCAAGGAGCGATTCCTAACAGCAGAAGCAGCAGAGGCACAAACTGCACGACGAGAGGGGACAACGTAGAACACGTCTCTGTCCTGGCACATTTTCGTGTGCGATACTTCCCTCCGGGTCTTCGGGCTTGCGAAGCTCTGTGTACTGCGAGCGCTGCTACTCGCAGCTGAGAAGGACCGTGGAGCTAGCGGCGAATTCGGAGAGCTCTTCGCTGCACTGCGCCGCTCGCAAGCGGCTTCGTTCTTCGCCTTCTGCCGTCCGGCGAGAGCTGAACTCCAGCGGTCAGTTGCAGCTCTGCCCAACAGCGTGTTCTCGGTTCTGCGGGCAAGCACGCCCTCTTGCCTTGGCCCCGAGAGCAAAGTCCCGAGCGAGCACTCGACTCAGTGCAATGCACCCGGAAGGACGCTCTCGCTCGCCTTTCAAGGAGCGATTCCTAACAGCAGAAGCAGCAGAGGCACAAACTGCACGACGAGAGGGGACAACGTAGAACACGTCTCTGTCCTGGCACATTTGCGTGTGCGATACTTCCCTCCGGCTCTTCGGCGTTGCGAAGCTCTGTGTACTGCGAGCGCTGCTACTCGCAGCTGAGAAGGACCGTGGAGCTAGCGGCGAATTCGGAGAGCTCTTCGCTGCACTGCGCCGCTCGCAAGCGGCTTCGTTCTTCGCCTTCTGCCGTCCGGCGAGAGCTGAACTCCAGCGGTCCGTTGCAGCTCTGCCCAACAGCGTGTTCTCGGTTCTGCGGGCAAGCACGCCCTCTTGCCTTGGCCCCGAGAGCAAAGTCCCGAGCGAGCACTCGACTCAGTGCAATGCACCCGGAAGGGACGCTCTCGCTCGCCTTTCAAGGAGCGATTCCTAACAGCAGAAGCAGCAGAGGCACAAACTGCACGACGAGAGGGGACAACGTAGAACACGTCTCTGTCCTGGCACATTTGCGTGTGCGATACTTCCCTCCGGCTCTTCGGGCCTTGCGAAGCTCTGTGTACTGCGAGCGCTGCTACTCGCAGCTGAGAAGGACCGTGGAGCTAGCGGCGAATTCGGAGAGCTCTTCGCTGCACTGCGCCGCTCGCAAGCGGCTTCGTTCTTCGCCTTCTGCCGTCCGGCGAGAGCTGAACTCCAGCGGTCAGTTGCAGCTCTGCCCAACAGCGTGTTCTCGGTTCTGGGGAAGCACGCCCTCTTGCCTTGGCCCCGAGAGCAAAGTCCCGAGCGAGCACTCGACTCAGTGCAATGCACCCGGAAGGACGCTCTCGCTCGCCTTTCAAGGAGCGATTCCTAACAGCAGAAGCAGCAGAGGCACAAACTGCACGACGAGAGGGGACAACGTAGAACACGTCTCTGTCCTGGCACATTTGCGTGTGCGATACTTCCCTCCGCTCTTCGGGCCTTGCGAAGCTCTGTGTACTGCGAGCGCTGCTACTCGCAGCTGAGAAGGACCGTGGAGCTAGCGGCGAATTCGGAGAGCTCTTCGCTGCACTGCGCCGCTCGCAAGCGGCTTCGTTCTTCGCCTTCTGCCGTCCGGCGAGAGCTGAACTCCAGCGGTCAGTTGCAGCTCTGCCCAACAGCGTGTTCTCGGTTCTGGGGAAGCACGCCCTCTTGCCTTGGCCCCGAGAGCAAAGTCCCGAGCGAGCACTCGACTCAGTGCAATGCACCCGGAAGGACGCTCTCGCTCGCCTTTCAAGGAGCGATTCTAACAGCAGAAGCAGCAGAGGCACAAACTGCACGACGAGAGGGGACAACGTAGAACACGTCTCTGTCCTGGCACATTTGCGTGTGCGATACTTCCCTCCGGCTCTTCGGGCCTTGCGAAGCTCTGTGTACTGCGAGCGCTGCTACTCGCAGCTGAGAAGGACCGTGGAGCTAGCGGCGAATTCGGAGAGCTCTTCGCTGCACTGCGCCGCTCGCAAGCGGCTTCGTTCTTCGCCTTCTGCCGTCCGGCGAGAGCTGAACTCCAGCGGTCAGTTGCAGCTCTGCCCAACAGCGTGTTCTCGGTTCTGCGGGCAAGCACGCCCTCTTGCCTTGGCCCCGAGAGCAAAGTCCCGAGCGAGCTCTCGACTCAGTGCAATGCACCCGGAAGGACGCTCTCGCTCGCCTTTCAAGGAGCGATTCCTAACAGCAGAAGCAGCAGAGGCACAAACTGCACGACGAGAGGGGACAACGTAGAACACGTCTCTGTCCTGGCACATTTTCGTGTGCGATACTTCCCTCCGGCTCTTCGGGCCTTGCGAAGCTCTGTGTACTGCGAGCGCTGCTACTCGCAGCTGAGAAGGACCGTGGAGCTAGCGGCGAATTCGGAGAGCTCTTCGCTGCACTGCGCCGCTCGCAAGCGGCTTCGTTCTTCGCCTTCTGCCGTCCGGCGAGAGCTGAACTCCAGCGGTCAGTTGCAGCTCTGCCCAACAGCGTGTTCTCGGTTCTGGGGCAAGCACGCCCTCTTGCCTTGGCCCCGAGAGCAAAGTCCCGAGCGAGCACTCGACTCAGTGCAATGCACCCGGAAGGACGCTCTCGCTCGCCTTTCAAGGAGCGATTCCTAACAGCAGAAGCAGCAGAGGCACAAACTGCACGACGAGAGGGGACACCGTAGAACACGTCTCTGTCCTGGCACATTTTCGTGTGCGATACTTCCCTCCGGCTCTTCGGGCCATGCGAAGCTCTGTGTACTGCGAGAGCAGCTACTCGCAGGTGAGAAGGACCGTGGAGCTAGCGGCGAATTCGGAGAGCTCTTCGCTGCACTGCGCCGCTCGCAAGCGGCTTCGTTCTTCGCCTTCTGCCGTCCGGCGAGAGCTGAACTCCAGCGGTCAGTTGCAGCTCTGCCCAACAGCGTGTTCTCGTTCTGCGGGCAAGCACGCCCTCTTGCCTTGGCCCCGAGAGCAAAGTCCCGAGCGAGCTCTCGACTCAGTGCAATGCACCCGGAAGGACGCTCTCGCTCGCCTTTCAAGGAGCGATTCCTAACAGCAGAAGCAGCAGAGGCACAAACTGCACGACGAGAAGGGACACGTAGAACACGTCTCTGTCCTGGCACATTTTCGTGTGCGATACTTCCCTCCGGGTCTTCGGGCCTTGCGAAGCTCTGTGTACTGCGAGCGCTGCTACCGCAGCTGAGAAGGACCGTGGAGCTAGCGGCGAATTCGGAGAGCTCTTCGCTGCACTGCGCCGCTCGCAAGCGGCTTCGTTCTTCGCCTTCTGCCGTCGGCGAGAGCTGAACTCCAGCAGGTCAGTTGCAGCTCTGCCAACAGCGTGTTCTCAGTTCTGCGGCAAGCACGCCCTCTTGCCTTGGCCCCGAGAGCAAAGTCCCGAGCGAGCACTCGACTCAGTGCAATGCACCCGGAAGGACGCTCTCGCTCGCCTTTCAAGGAGCGTTCCTAACAGCAGAAGCAGCAGAGGCACAAACTGCACGACGAGAGGGGACACCGTAGAACACGTCTCTGTCCTGGCACATTTGCGTGTGCGATACTTCCCATCCGGCTCTTCGGGCCTTGCGAAGCTCTGTGTACTA